>NC_060071.1:83406060-83518560 GCF_922984935.1 Meles meles | reverse complement strand
ATGAATTTATCTACAATATATAACCAGTAACATATTTACTGCAGAGCTCTCTGATAAAAAAAATAATATTAAGGTTAACCTTTCTTAAACTTTTCCTTAGGAAGCTTAATATATAGAGCAATACTCTCCATTCCAATGTTGGCCTGTTATTTATTAGAAATTACTTTTTTTTTTTAACTCAGTTTATACTTGCTGTTCACGTTGATTCGGCTAAGAAATATATTTTGAGTCTTTCTGGGTTTCTACCTTGGTGCCTCATTGCGTCACCTTAAAGACAAACTGTGTTGCTCCTACTTTCTTCATTGGTTATTTCCGTCTGCTCCAACACAGATACAGCTACAAACTGTGGATGTCAGAGATAAATGTGGGAACCCCAAGTGAAGAGTTTACCCCTGAATTTTCTCAGGCTGGAGTTCAGCTGCTCCTCATACAGCAGGAACATGTAAGATCAAATCAGGAGAGGCCTGGGAGATTGTGGTAGATAGCCTTTTAAAAATTAACTTCATAATTAGAGGAGCATTACTCTTTTCAAAATAGATTAGGAAGAGGAGCTTAAAAAAGTGATTTCTTTGTGAAACACCACCTGAGAATTATACATATTTGTATCCTTCTTAGAACTTTTACATATGACAGATATAATTGGGTATAATAAGGAGGGATAGGGTGCCAGGTGGCAAAATCACCTCTGTAGCCACAGAGAAAATGTGTGCAGAATCAGAGATACCTTTTCCTAATTTCCAGTATTAGGGATGAATCTGTGATGTATGAATGGATTTTTTTTCCCCATTCAACATATCAGGCAAAGATCTGAATAAAGTTAATGTTCCTTTTTTGACACCCCTATCAGACTGAAAACACCTCAATCAACTGTTGGATGGATTTGGCATAATTATTGATACACTTTGCAGAATTTCAAGAGTGAGGATTCAGCACTCACATACCACATTTGAAACGAACACAACTTATCAAGTAGAGTTCTGACATGTGTGACTCTTAGTATCATTTTGGAAGTGAAATAACCTGTCAGATTTAAAAATGTGTTAACAACTGGATGGTTAAATGGCAGGGACATGAAGGAAGGACATGGGTTTGGTTGGAGATTTTGTTCTGGAGGAGAGTCGCTGACTGCCTGCCCAGAAGAAATCACAACAAAAGTTTTCCCCAGGGGTTCTGAACAAAAATTCTATAGTAGAGTAAATAAACTACTACACAGTTAGATTATCTTAACTAGCATCTGCAATCTTCCTTACAATAGCCATTTATTGATGTCTTTCCAAATACATTAGAAGTGGCAGATGATTTATTTTGTCTTTGAAAAATACGTATAACCATTCACTCATTTGACAAATATTTAAGTTTCTACTATGTGCCAGGCATTCTTTTCTAAGTACATTATCAAAATTGAATAGTACCAAACGCCTAGCGTCCTTTTATTGGAGATGTTTTAACTTTAAATGGATTAAAGCAATTTCTATAGAAGGCATAGATAAAAAAAAAATCTGCTCTCAGACTTTGTACAATTCTTTATCCTGATTAACTTACGTCTGGTGCCTGACACATAGTAGGTGTTTTGAATATGGTGCTCTGCTAGTTTCCCTGTGTTTCAACTCTCCCGTTGGTTTTTTGTGTGAGCAGAATTGTCTAGCAAAAGGAAACCATCTGACCATTACCGTCATTCATTGGCACTATTCTCATTTCCATCTATGACAGTGATTTCTTTTAAGGGGCTGTAGAACACCTTTTTTGGTTTGATTTCAAAGTATGTTTTCCTCATTCTTTGTGTTCCTTGTGGAAAAAGGTGGGAGGGCAGAGTGTGGGAGGTTGAGTAGTTGTGTAGTATTAGGAGAAGACTCAGCACTTATTTTTGAAATTAGAGCTTAAGTGACTGATGTGTTTGCATGCACATGCGTGCCCATGCATGTGTGTATAACACATCAGAATGGGGAGTCTCCCAAAAAGAGAGTGAGAGATTACTCCCTTCAAGGAAAAATTAATGGAATTGGTAACAATGAAACCTGGGCTGGGTACAGTTTTCCTTTTACGAACAGCGAGTCAGTCAACAGCCATGTTGCTAAGCCCCTCTGGTGCTCAGAAATGCTCTGGGTGTCACTAGAATTGTTGTAGAAGTACTGAAGTATTTAAGAGATACAGATGTGATTGAAACTTTCTTCTGGAGGAATACAGAACTTGGGGTCTGGACTCTCATGGGACATTTATATCATATCCTTTGGCAATTTCCTGCTTCTTGAGGAAATTTTGGCCATCAATTTTTGCTAAATGTTTGTGTCTAAGTCCCTTCTAGCCATGAAAAACTATGATATTTTGGTTCATGATTACTTAAAAAATAGATAACAATTATTGTATTCAATTGGTCTAAAGGGAAATGAGGCCTGGAGATACTTACCTAAGGGCAGAAAATAATTCCATGCCGAAATTGATCCCCTTCACTTCTAAAGTTCTATCAGTATCTGTATTCATACCTATATCCATCCATATGATCTCTTTGTTGCCTGCCTATCTTCTAGATTATTGCAATTGAAGTCTACCCTCTATTAAAATTTACAATGAAAATATACTCTTAATGAAACATAATGGCAGATTATAATCACTCTGTAGGTAGTATACACATACCCATATACTGACAAACGCAAAGTAGTATTACCTGTGAGATATTTGGAAATGCTGGTACATTTCTAGTACTTCAGACATTCTGAACATACATAGATACAAAGGGACAGGCCCTTAGAACCTTTTGGAGGTAGGTAAGCTTCTTCATTCAGAATGCTAAGGATAAAATGAGAAGGCAAAGCCTGGCAGTAAACATTCAAATACATGTATAAATATCTCCTTTGAAATTCCTGCCTGCCATATTGTACAGTTCAAATTAGTGAAAAGAAGGTTCTTACTGCACAAGATTATTTTTTCAAGCGACTGAAACCTGTATGTTGTACACATTTCTATGATCTGAAAATCAGGTAAATTTTTAAAACTTTTGCCCTTATGCATGCTCTTTTAATAGGAGCTATGTTGTATAGGATTATCAATATATTAGACTTGGACTCTACTTCCAGTTTCTAACCCGTTCCTTCTGTATCTTCTAATCATGTCCTTCTTTCTACTCTTAGGAAGAATGCAGTGAAAACCTGGGGAATCATATTTTTTTTTTGCATACTTTAAAGTTGTGTTTCAGCTTTTTAATGTACTATCTAAAATCTGAACACTGTTGAAATCAATGTACTGACAATCAGTTCTGGGTGTTTTTTGCTTTATTTACAAAAATGCGAATATGTTTCTGCTGTCAAATGTAGCATTTGCCAGCGTGTCAAGTACTCTTTCATCCTCACGAAATTAAAAAACAAAAAGGTCTTCATAACCCAATTCTTTAAAGTTCTATATAAACTTGAGTTTTTGGATGTCTGGGGTCAGGAAAGTTCACTTGATTTATTGGCTTCCCATTTAGTTCACCTGGTATGGCTGAAATTCCTGAGTTTCAAAGCCACCCTGTCGTGTGTGATCTTTTCAGTGGCTTAGCCCGGTTAACAAATACTATTTCCGCATCGTGCATCCCTGTCTATAGGAGAGGCCAAACCTTTTCATTCAAACTCTGGAAAGTTTCCTCCTCATTTGCAGGTGGTGGTATAAACAGGGAAGAAGATTAGGGGTGTGTCCTGGGCCATGTCATTCCCCAGGGCCCCTCCTCTTCTGTTTCTGACAAAGGAGTGACAAGAGAAGACTAGGAGACTCCAGGAGGGTTAATTTGAGGGGATGTGGACCGGGGCAGTGTGAGTAGGGAGGAGGAAACAGTAATGGAGAAAGTAAAATGAAGGAATATTGGGAAATGTGGTGAGAAAAATCGGCACAACCAAAAAGAAGCCCTACATCCTCTGTAGACACAGCTTGTTTGTTTTCTTGACAAAGTATTAAGAACAAACGTGCATTAGGTCAATTAGAGGTATCCCTGATCTTAAAAAGGAAAAAAGAGGAGAAAAACCCCTCTCCTTTATAATCCCTGCCCTTATTATTTTGGTCCAAGGCCTCAAGAAAGGATTATGACACAGCAGCCTTGCTTTTTATAAATGCATCATCTTTTCTTATATAAATATTAAGTACATTGGGCTTTTGGGTATCACACAATTAGCAAATTAGTCATTCACTAATAGTATTCATCTAGGTTTTATAACACTTTGCCTACCTTAATTTTAGAATACTACGTGTAAGGGGGGAAAATTGCCTTCTTTATTATTGCACTCATTGAAATCCCTTCTCTTAATGCTAGGCTCTGGAGTTACAGTGGCAGTTAGTTCTGTCATCAGAATATGAGCACTTTGAATGGAATTTTGAAAATTACAAAGACTACACCAGCATTATAACAGAACCGATGGTTCTCTCTATATGATAAATGCACTCCCATTTTGAAGCTTATGCATTTCCTTTAATATAGCCCCCCTTTCAATTCAGTCCAATTCAATTCATTGCCTTTATTACAAGTATGAGATGGGAATTAGAAACTTCCTCCAAGATTTCAGATCTTTTGTGCGTGGTATTTGTGAGAAAGAGAAGAACTTGTTACTGTTCTTTTATATATGAGATTTAGTGAATTAGCTAAGGTTCTAAGAGGTAAAACAAACTGTTCATTTGCACTTATAGGTGCACGTATGAAATACAATATTCACGTCCAGGAGAATCTAGAGGTATAATGGAGGGCTTTTAGTTCCGTGTTTAAGGTATCTTCATTCTTTCCAACATGGTATTCTTCCAAAATGCAACATTCCAAGTATGACATTCAGAGAAGTCCAGATGCGGTGTTGCATCTCTCTGGAACAGCCATGTTGAAAATTTGCCGAAGGACTGTCATCTTTGTAGACTTTGACTAATAAATCTTGGGTTATTTGAAACTGAAGCAAAGGCCATTTTATTTTAGTCCATTTCTTCTAGATCTTCATGATTTGCCCATTGGGAAAAAAATATTCCCCAGCCAATCCAAGAGCAGGTAGTCAGGTGGAGTCACCCTCTCTTTGCTAATGGCCAGGGAGTACTCAAGAGTGGCAGTGGATGCCATTCCTGGAGAACTGGAGAGGTGAATTGAACGTAATCTGTAGTGCCTTGTCTGTCATTCCTGTTGAAAGATTTGTACAATGTAATTTCATTTCTTGAGTTGAGTATTTAGCTCTTTGAATCACCATGCATTGGTAATGAGACCTTGAATAAGGTCCTTGTCTTAGAGAGAAGCTGGCACTGTATAAAATAGTCGTATAAGTTCATGCATTTCCATCTGTTTCTCCAAATATGGGTGTTTCTTTACTCATCAAGTTATTAATCCTCTACTTAATATCACACTCAAGCTGAAACCTAATTATACAAGTCCGGAACCACAGCATAATATTATGAAGACAAGTGCATATATTACTTAAAGTTCTGGTAATAGCTTTAAAGGTTTATATAACTTGGAATCACTATTTTGAATATTGTTGGTAAAAATTAAGAAAAGCTGTTCTAGGATCAAAACACAATGGCATGTTGATTTCATAGTAAAATGCGATCTTGCAATTGTAATTAATATCTATCTCAGGAGCTATAGGTCATTATATAGTTTAATTCAATTACTTGATTAAATAGAGATAATCCTCTGTAGGTATTGGCTAGTCTAATTCATAGCAATTTACATGGGATAGACTTATTAAGGATATATAGTAAGAAATATTTTATTTAACATATTTTTACTAGCTTTAGAATTTAAAGATCATAATTTACTCTGTTCTGGCAGCACACACATACACAAGCACAAACACATACACCCTGTGGTTAGTTTATTCCTTGCTACTTTTACAATCAGTTACTGCTTTGGTGAAAGCCTAAAGCTTAATCCATTAAGAGCCATTCAGAACAAAACAAACAAACAAAGCTTTAACCACTTCAGTGACAACAGTGCAGAACCAACAAGCAGCCTTTTTAGAAAACCCTAGCAATTTTAGGATCAATAGCCTCATATTGGATGCTTCTAAGTGATAAAAGCTAGAACATTTGTGCTGCCAGGTTTTACAGAATAAAACAAAACACAAAAGTGTCTGGGAAAGATAATTTGTTAAGTTTAGTTTGGAAAAACCCATGTAGTGCAGAGGGCTGACTTAAGTCCTATCAACAGTCATGATAAAAACAAGCTAATTTAAATATCACTTTGCACTGAAAATTTTACCTATGTGTCCTGAGGGTTGAAACTTAAAATATATTTTAGTCTTTCTCCAAGTTCTATTACTTGCAGCTTTATTATTACTATTTCTATTTAATGTCAGCAAAATCTTTGGTATATCTACATTTATATCTATTTTTAAAAGATAAATCTTACCTAATATATCTATATTAAAGTGTTTAGAAGAATATTATAGTCTACTTGATTCAAGGATACAGTTTTAACAAACTAACAAATACATTTATATATGAGAAGAGCAAAAACAAACATTTTTTCCCCACAAGATTAAAAGCCTGTTCATTTCCTTTTAGAATTATTTCATTGTATATTATCCTTTGTGAAAAACCCATTAGCTTCTTTTATACATCCTCAAGTCTTAAATAATACCCCGGTGCTGCAGAATATATTCCATGGAAAAAAATCTACTGTCATTCCATGGAATAAAAAAGGCCTCCTACATCATTACATTATCCTTATCCTTTTCAGTTTTACAAAACAATTTTACAATACTGTATCTCCTGTAGCTATATCTTTTTAATGCCTTTACATTTATACTTAATTATAAACTCAGTAATGAAATAGGAGTATTATTTATTATTTATCTCAAAATGTCAACTGGTTAGACTTTACCCATTATCTGGAGGCATTAAATTATATACCTTCATAGGTAGTCAACAGACACTTGGGATTGCCTGCAGTGTGTTTACAAGCTAATTTGTTTACTGAATATTGTCTGCTCGTTTACATTTCTGCTTTTTTTTTTTTTAAAGCAGATCCCCACTGAAGAAATATACTTAATATAAGGAATTTATAAAAGAAATCCTTTCTGGTTTTAAAAACAAGCATCAAATCAAAAGCAAAATAATCTCCTTGCTGAAATGTTATCAACTAACATTGACCATCAACATTTTACAGACTGAAGAAATAAATTACCCTGCAATACCATTAAAATGCATGATTTTCTTGTGTGTCAGGAATGCTGTGCAGTTTTGTCTGGATTCATTAAGGCGCTCACTGCATAAGTGCATTGCCAACAGGGATGTGGGTGGCTGTAATGGCAGCCTGTAGGTTTGTATGGAAAACAAGTATGGCATAGTGAAAAAAATCCTTCTCTCACCCTACAGATACCTGTACGGAGAGCTTGGGAGGCATTTCCATAGGCTCATTGTCAAGTGAAAATTAAAGCCCCCACTCACTGGGAAGCAAAGGTAAGTCTGAAAAACCGCATTAAAGAAAAAGGAGAGGGGATGGGGGTGGGGATGAAATCACCTAGCATTGAAGCAGCCTCACCAAGTGACAGACACGTAGACAACTCTGATGCTGCCAGAACAACACTCTGCACAGCCCACCAGCAAGCAATTTGTCACTGCGACAAGAATATCCTCCGCAATTTGGCATCAGGGTCCTTGGACAGCCAACTGCGCCTGTACAGCACGAGACGTGCTATTCGGCAACGGGAAAGATGGGAACCAAGGTTCTCGTTATGTCCAAACGTGTTATTTTATGAAAAACATATCTTTTGTCATGATCAACACAGAGACAGAACAGTAGTAATTGATAATAACTGGGGACAAATAAGATAACAAATCGAGAAAAGTATGTTCTTGTATGTTTTTGAGGTACCTTGTGTGTTGAGAAGATTTCAGAATGCTCGCTCTGTTTGTCTGGTATTTTATGGCACACTCCCACAGTGTTTCGTAGAAATAATGAATCCATAGGTGCGAGAATGAACTGGGAAGGTGTTTTTTTTTTTTTTTTTTGGTAGTAAACCATTTGCTTTTAGCAGAATATACTCTTTACTTTGTTTTAGACTTTATGAGTTTGTATGTTGTGTGTTGATTAATATGTCGCTAAGTGCAAATCCTTTCTTACCATCATGATTTGAAATAAGACAAAGAATTCAAGGTAAGTTGGGTTATAAATGTGCAAAGGAAAGACCCTTTACTCTTTACATTGCTACTCTGGTAATCTATTATAAAAGTGCAGTAAAGGAGAGAAGCCAGGGGCATAGGATAAAGGTATCTGATAAATAAGCAAGTAGTGTTCCCCTTGCCAATTACTTGGCATCTTACTTTGTAATTAATGCCACAGTAATGAAAAAAGTGGTAGGCACGAAGATTGGGCCTTTTGTGCATTCTATACAGAATCAAACACTCATAAAAATCTAGCTCAAAGCTAGTCTAGTTTGGCTCTCTCCACAGTCAAAACTTGCTAGAGAATTAGAACAATCCCATAGGGTGGGTGGGTGTGTGTGTGTGTGTGTGTGTGTGTGTGTGTGTGTGTGTCTGTATTGCAATGTATTATATAAGAGTGACATCAGGCAATTGTGGTATTGCTGTCTCTATCACACAGACACGAGTGTCCTTCATTGCCCAGACATGATAGAAACTTATACCCATTCTGCCAGTATCTAACATCCTGGTATCTATTATGTTGTTCACTAGTTGTCCTATGAAACACTTTAGCTAACTGCTACTGAAGTGGCCATGATAACTGCATTGCAGAGCCTGGTGCATTTCCCAGCAGCTTATAAATTCGTGCTTTGTGGGAACCTTCAGGAAATACTAAAACTACTTAAAGAGTAAACAGTAGTGAAAGTGACAGTACTAATAAGAAGTAGGAAAGAATATAATTTTTTTAAGAAGTAGGAAAGAATATAATTTAGGCAATTTTTATATCATTTGAAATACAGTACAAATTTCAAAAATACCCAGTTAATATTATAGTAATCCTATAAATATGAAAAATGTATTTTTCTATAGCTCTACATATGAACTGGATATTGGATGGTTTGGAGTTGGGGGGTTGGAGAAAGAGATGTTTAATTGTGAGACTTCGGAAATGGTATTAGGGGTAGAGTATGTTGAGTAGCTGTGTGTGCAGATGACTGAATCAAATGACCTCAGATTTATATCCTTTTAGGAGTAAGACAAAAAGGGGAGAACAGAGGGAGATGTGAAGAGAGAGTGATCAAGGCTGGAGGGTACAAAATACAGTGGAGATCATAAAGAAAACTAACCCCTACTTTTCTAAGCTTTGCATGGGGTGTTTTCCTTGCAACTCCCATTAAAGTCAATGGGAATCATGCAGCTAAAACCCTGTGTAACTCTTTGACAATTTACTTCCTAGTGTCTGGAAAAGACTACTACCTACTAAGGGCAATTTACTCATTTTAGTTTGTGCCTTCCATACAAAGATGAATTTGATAGCATATAGCAGGAGGAAAAGAGAGACTGCATTTAAGATTTTGTTATTGCAAAAGAAATCATCACTGAAAAATGTCGCCTAAACTCTCACCTTGTTTAGCAACAACAATAAACAGAGAAAAGCAATCCAGTGAAAGAATATGAAAAGAAGTATGGACTTGATTACAGGAAAAATGGTGATTGCTATATGAGGTTTTTTTTCCCCCATTTTAAATTCTCAAGCTCTGAACACAATCGCAGGATAATAAGAATAGAGGACAATTCTTAAGACACCAAATTGAAGCTCTTGATTACTTGCTTTTTCCCATGCACCTCAAGTTGTACATATGTAAATATAGCTATGGTAGTCTTACAAAATCTTTAATAATACAAATACAGTGTTGGGGGGGGAGTTACGATAGCTTCTACTTATGGGTAGAAGTATAGGTAAAATGACAGATATTTATCCTGCTGTAAGCAATAACTAAATAAATGTATTGTATCCTCTATACAATATTATTTTTGAAAGCTATAGTCTGTGCATGTTAAAAAGTACATGCTATTTATAATCTCTTTCTTGAACTTGGAAACAAAACTAACACTGGCTTTCAAAGTCTGTATTTTTATTATAAGGCTCTATATTTCTTTACTCTCAAGTGAAATGTCTATTTAGGTGCTTTACTGATATAATTCTTATAACTGTGCAACCATATAATAAGCTTATGTGGGCTGAAGATACAGCTCTTGTGTTTTCTGAGTCCCTTCTCTGTGATTTGTTTTCTGACTTTTCCTTTGGAGGGTGAAGAAATAAGCCACTATATGGCTCTGCTTTTTAGTGCATGGATCAGAGACACATCTATGAACAACTGCCTACGCAAGTTGATTACTGGGCAATATAATTTCTCAGTTTTTATGGGTAAATGAGTGCTTCTCGCCATGGACCTAGCTTGTGCATCAATTTAGGTAAGCATACTGCTGCAGCAGCCTTGAAACTATTGCTCTCTGATTGTACCAATTAGCAAATCCTGAACTTTACCACCAGGAAAAGACATAGCTCCACATTTATGAATGCCTGGCTTTTGAGAATTAGAGTAATTATGTCACCAAACCTACCATTGATTTTCAGATAGACATCTCAATAATTTTGTAAGAGTTAAAACCTTTCCAAAAAAACACACTGATATTTTTATAGCAGAAATAATACATAGGGATGAATACAGTGATTTGATATGTGAGAACATTTAAGAGAGAGAGAGGTATTTTACTTGAACAGAATTTAGATGTGTTTCTGGGTTGAGTCTTTGATTATAAATTTCATGTTGGAGGGTTTTGACTGTGTGAGAACTTCTGAAATCTGATTTCCTTGGACAAAGGGGTTGAGAATTCACAAAATAATAAAAAGCATGTGCTGTTATTAAAGTAGATTATGGTGCTATTGCAAAATCATAGACAATGATAAATTTAAGACATTAAAATTCTCTAAGTTGTAGTTTTATAACTCACAGCTGGTTCTTACATCCCAGGCCATTCATCGTTTGTGACCAGATCACATATCCTTAACCAAATACACATTAAAAGATTTCTGTTCACAAATTAAACCTGAATTGAATTTAGCACACAAGGCTCTTTAGTTATCCATTAAGGTTTTGTTTTAAATTTTTTTCTTCTTACAGTGTTTTTATAACCAGCAAGAATAAGTTAGTAACAGTATTTAAGGCAAGATAAAGCCAAGTATTACAATGACAATGTCATTCACAATGTCACAGAAACTTGTTTTCCTCCTATATTATAGTGACATTACTTCATTTTGGGCAAGAAACTGAATAATCATTAATACATTCCATGAAATCATAGATGTATAGGATTATATGTTCTAGAGCTCTCATTTTACAAATTATCTTTGCCATGATCTGAATGAATAAAGTATTTTAATTCAGAATTAATCTCTGTTTACTTCAGGCTGGTTTTTCTAGAAATTTACTATAAATCAATGTTTGAAAGCACTGTTTAAGACAACTTTCAGTATTCACTTTTCTTCATATCTCCCTCTGCATAGTTAAGAAATTATTATGACTTTGAAATGACATCTATGCAGTCATTTTGTAGTATGTAGGTGGGGAAGACATACAGAAATAATATATTTTCCCTTGCAATATCTCATCATGCATTTAGTTTCCAGAACACACACACACACACACACACACACACACACACACACACACACACACAGAGTCTGCATTTCTTTTAGTTCAATAAGCACATTTTATATATATTTGCCCTGAAACATTTTCCCTGTCCTGGGCATGGTGTTTCATGCACTTATTTTATCACCTATACAAGAGAATTTTACAGATGTTCTCACTAAGAAACCAAATAAATAAGTGTATAGTCAAATTAATGATTGGTTATATTCATAAGGATGAGTTTATTTATATTATTTTCTTTATTGGGACCACATTTGTCTTTTTCTTGTATCCCCTTTTATCTTCATTTCTTCACACATGGTACCAGAATAGCTTTCTATAACAAAAATATATTTGGAAAGCTAAAGTGCGGAGGAAGATAATTTTGGGGTAAGGACATGGTATTGTTAACACTGTTGATTCTCTGGCCCCAAAGATCTTTGGGATTGTTCATTGTTCATACAGTAAATTTCTGATGCTCCACTTCAGAAATCTGAGGCCTGAACTCTTCTTTGCTATATCTAAGAAAAGGAAGCCACGATATAATAGGTTGAAGAATCTGGAGAAAAAGGTCACCCAATATTACATGTGCTTGTTTGGAACCAAACCATGGGAGAGGAATCCTTCCAAGCAGTGTTAAGTTGTCTGCCCTTTCACTGGGGTATGTGTGTGTGTGTGCAACTTTAACATTAAGGGGAGTCAAGCATAGGTATTGAAAAAGGAAGAGGACTTTTAAGGTGAAATGAGATCTGGAAATGTTTCAAAGATACCCTAAACCAGACAGGAGAAAATCTGTTTCCAATAGTAAGAATTTTGAGGCTTAAAAGTGAGGGTGCAGAATGAAAAACATTTTTTACAGTTCTAAAGTATATAATGAAGTAGGGCAATGGTTCAGGTGAAATGCAACATAATTTTCAAAATTATTTAAGTGTGAAAGCATATAATTGGGTTCATTCATGGTCTTTCAAGGGACGGTGTTGGGCAGTGGAAAAACTAAGAAGAAATTTGTCTGATTTTTCAGTATCATGCTATATAAATCTGAACAAGTCATTTAAATTGTTTAGGGCCTACAGGGGTACAAAATGAACAGGATTCTAACACTGTTAACATAAGAAGAAATGCAAGATTTATGATTATTTCTGATGCCTGATGTTTTCATTGTTGTTTGAGCTCTTACGCTTTGAAAGGGTATATTCTGTTTACTGTGATAGTGTCATTTACTCATTTGTTCAAGGATATTTACAAGAGTATTGACTAAGAGTATGGCTATTCTTGCTATCAGAGACTCCTAAGATAGAGTTCCAAACCTTTAAAATATCCATAGTCTGCTGAGTGAAGCAATATATCAAAATTATCAACAATATAATATGAGTTCTGATAAAGACACACCAACATTTCTATAGGAAGTCAGAAGAGGATCTTCTAATTTTGCCTCAGAGAGCCTGGAAGGCTTCATAGAGGAGGTGATCACTCAACTAGATTGATGGTAAAAATGGGACCACTTCAGTTTCTTGCCAGTAGAACAAAAATTGCCACAGGAAAGCTGAGTTTAATTGTGCTGTTTAGGAGGTTCTTAGCTTTAAAACATTCTTTTTTTGTGGCTTTTAATTTAATTTTTAAAAAATTATCATTATTGTGCAGTTCTGCTTCTGCCAATTTGTTTCGATATTGGTTTTTCTTTCTTGTCTTCTTTTATGTTACAAGGGGAGGAAAGGGGAAACAGGAACTACTAAATGTCTGATTAATAGGACTACTTGCTACCTATTCAATAACTCCATTTTTTAAGTGGTGTGTATGAGGGCCTGTGGATGTGTGCATGTATATGCATGCTCATGTATGATAAAGAAAATATAAATGAATATGACTGTGAGACTTCATGATACCTTTTGAGATAACAGGAATCATGCTGGAATAACAACTCAAATGTGGAAACCTACACCCAAATTGTTTTAAGTATTTGATGGGATTCTAGGGCTTTCCAAGAACAGCTAAATATATAAACATTTTTTTCCTTTCTATTATAGGATAGAAAAGATCGTGTTAGAAGGATTCTCTTTCTAGCAGTGAAAAGAAGCAGGTAGCAGGAGGGCTTGGTACATAGAAAATATTTGAAACAAAATCAGAATTTAATGACCTAGACCAGTGTTTCTCAAACGATAATGTGCATAAGAACCACCTGGAGAACTTGTTAAAGTACAGGAGGCCTGGGGTTGGATTGAATGAATTTTCATTTTTTACAAACTCACAGGTGAGGCTGATGCTGCTGGTTGAGGATCACACTTGGAGAACCTCTAATCTAGACCAGTGCCTCTCAAATTTAATCTGTATATGAATCACCTGGGGATCTTGTCAAATTGAAGATACTGATTCAGTAGGCCTGGGGTACATGGGAAAATTTGCATTTTGAACAAACTCAGAGGTGAAGCTGATGCTGCTGGTCTGCAGATCACGCTGTGAGAAGCAAGGCCTTAGGTGATTTCCTACATTATGAGTCCAAGTCATGTGACATGGCCTGATGATTTCAGAAAATAATAGCATCAAGTAACGACTTCAAGTTCATTTCATAAGCAAATAATATTGTATCCTTACCAACAATAACTAATAATTAATGTTTCTTCTTTTATATCATATGAATAATATTACAGCCTCACTGAGAAGTATTTCCTGAGCTCCTGTTCCCCATATAAAATACCTGCCCTAGTTACTGTAAAAGTTAGGTGAAACATAGGTTTCTTTTAAGTAGCTTCTATAACTATTGTGGCCATGTATTAAAATATTATATTTCTCTAATTGTGATAAGTTGTGTATGAGTACAGAAGGTAAAAATGGATTGGTCCAATATGTCCAAAAGAAAATCTTAGAAATAGTACTAATAAAGTGTTATTTAGCCACCCCCTTGTTTAAAAATTCCATTTAGTTAGACAAGTTCTATTTATATAAAGCAAAGGTTGAACTAAATCTAGTGAAATGAGCTAGAAAATATACTTATTTTTGATCAGATAGCAGTCCCTGGTAGATTATATGGATGTGGGTGTGAAAGAGCCGTACTGGTAGGTGTTGGCTGTCTTCAACCTACATTTTCTTAGTAATTGATAATTCTCCATTTCTCCTCTTCTGTGTAGACCTTTTAAAAATAGAGGAGTGAAGTAATGGTAGTATATTAAGGAATTTGAAGTAAAATTTCCAAGAGAATATTCAAATAAAAAATGCAAGGGATAGCATCTGTAGTATATACTTCGGCCAACTTTGAGTGATTTTAGACACCCTAGGGATGCGTGCATTTCTGTTCTCCTTATGCCCCTCCCATTCACAAATTTTCAAGTGATATGATAGTGTTAAATTCAATGACTCAACACAGTTTGAGTAAATTTCTTAGTTCTCAGTTTATTTTTTTGGTGGACTTGATCAAATATGGGAAACTGATCATGTTAATGCAAATGCCCAAACCTTCAGCCAAATAAATGTAAATATACTTAAAGTATTAATACAATTTTTAACAGTTGTTTTTGCCTGAGGTATGTGATTTTTGTATTATCAATTCTGAGGCCAAATGATTATCTTTATAACAATAATAGATGTTTCAGTGCAATTGTCATTTTACTCCTTCTTCCCATTTTCTAAGTATATTAATTTTGATCCACTCACCAAATTGGACTCTTGAAAGAAAAAATTTTACTTGCAGGGTATTTGACTTCTTAAAATACTGTACTTGTGTCTTACTATCTAACCAAATGAAGTTGCAGACTATAATTTTAAAATGTAGATGTTTGGGATAGAGGAGCAGTGGTTCTTAACCTTTTTGGAAATATCTATTTACAGAAAATGCTCATGAGTACACACAAGGAAATTTTGCATACAAAGTAGTGGATATTTATTGGCCTTTTGAAGGAAAATTAACAACTCTGATTTTGATAATTGAGGTGAAGTTAACAAAAATGCCATCTTTTTTCTCCTTTCTTACATAGACATTGAAGCCAGATGGATCAATAGACTGTTTTTCTAAATACATCATTTTGTTTTTATTGCGTAAACCTTGCCTTACAAATAAGCCTTTATACTGATTTGTAACATGGAAGCAAGTGGACATCTGGCTTCTGTGAAAAATATGATTCACTCATTTGCATTTTTAAATTCCATTCATTCCATTTTTAAATTGTTCACTTGTCCTCTTTGCTCTTTCTAAAAGCAACTCTTCTTCACTCTCTTCAATTTAAATACCCACAGAGTTTATGTTACTTATAGTTCAGAACATTATCTCTTTAAAATTTTTAAATGAAGATCAATATTCAAGGCTCACAACATGTGTAAGTCTACAAAATTTAGGTAAGGGAGAAGTTAATTGAAAACCAGCGAGGAATTTGGGTGTCAAAAATCAGTTTACTCCTAGTACTTTATATTGGTTTTGGAGGACTTTGAATTATCTTTCAAAGACCATTAAAAAATTTCAAGATCAAAATACTAATAAATAATTTATCCTTCAGGTTGGTTCTAGTTCTTCAAAAAATATTTTGGGTACATAAAGGTGTTTTTATCACTAATGATATGCTTAAACAAATTCTGGGAAGAAAGATAATAATGATATTCAGTTACTAATAAAATATTGTTTGCAGCAATAGTTTTTGTGAGCATAAATGGGAAGTATGAGAATCTGAAGCCTGCAACATTTATTCGTTAAGTACTAGTCCTTCCTCTTTCCAGTGACAAATCCAGAATCTAATAATTTTTACAATGTTGAAATGTCATAATAACCAAGAACAGAAAAACTCAAGTTCATTCCAATTTTAGGTAAAACTTCTCATGAGTGTTACATTCCTTATCTTACATAATTGGCCTCTGTGGAATCCTGACATTTCAAAATGGTAGCATTGACTATTTAAATAGTTAAATTTCTTTGTGTATTGTGTATTTCCCTCTAGCTAACTACTTATGTCCTGGGAAAATGTGAATGTGTATGGTGCATGTGTAAATGAAAAGATTTTCCTCCATTTGAGTGGGATAGCTGATGGGTCTAAGACTAGCTAATGGAAATGGATAATCATGATAGGCAAAGATGAGAGAATGAGAGAAGTTAGTTCCATAATGATCTTCAGCTGTGAATTTTGCACTTGATCCTGAAAGTATATCAGAAGATACTGCTTTTCTAAGAACATCAACCACATGAGTTTTAAGGAGATTTACCTAGGGAACATACAGAATAGGCATTAGAGAGGTAGAGATGGGAAACTGGAACCAATAAGACCGGGGAGCTGAAGTTATCAAGCTCTGAGTTTGCATGCTATCATTTATAATTCGTTTCATCACAGATGTTCTTTGCTAACATTGTACAATTTAAGAAAATTTTGAAAGAACATACTAGATTTGTAATTAGGAGAGGTGAATTTGGTTAAATTTCCCTACCTGGATTTCCTGACAGCTCTCATATTGAATGAACTAAGACACATTTCCATTTAGGGTTTAGTGCCTATAATTTGGGGAAAATAAGTGCTTGTTTTAATGATTTGGTCCATAAAACTGTTACAGAACAAGAGCCCCTTTTCTTGAAGGCAAGGCATTAGAAACCTATTTGAGACAAATTGGAGAATTTTAGAAGCTAGAATCATAGCTGTAGGTTACTTCTAGAACTAGTTACGCACTAAAGAAGTTGATCCCTAGAGTAGCCTAAAACATAATCAGATAGACTAACATGATTCTGGTGAGGTAAGGCAAACTGGTCCCATAAGTCATATCAGAAATAACTCTTCTGTTTTGAGGGGGATGCGATGTACTGTCATCAGGACACCCACTAGATCTTTTGAGGCGTTGTTACTACTTTCACATATATTGCATGGACGTTTAATATGGATGTAACGATATTCAGTTCCTTTAAGAACAAGAAGCAGTCTTCCTCTCTCTCCCACTGATGCTACTGTCAGAAATCAGGATTAGGGGATGCATTCTCTCTGTTTAAAGGAAATTTAGCTGCCCTCTTGGTAGGAGAGAGTAAAGCTGCGTAAGGTGTTGAATGCCGATTAGCATGTCAGTCAGGCTGTCTATCTGATACAATCAAAAGAATTGAAGGAGCCTCGAAAAAACAGGTGTGGAAAGAAATGTGGACAGCTGTCCAAAGCATTTTGTGTCTGGAGCAAATGTTCATAGACTTCTCCGCTGAAGGCGATATTAAAAGCTTGTTTCTGAAAAATGACTAGAGGAGTCTGTGTCTGATAGATTAGGGCAAAGGAGAAATTGGATGTTTGAGTTGGCAGGTCACAAAACAAGTACTCAATCAATCCGTTGTCCTCTTTTAGTAAAAAACCAAATGGGTTTTGGCTGTGTTTTTGGTTCATTCTGCCTCAGTTGTCAGATGGGATAATGGTATTGGCTCCTACTCATTTGGTAGTTATGTAGCCATGATACAATAAGATAATTATTTCTCAATATAATAATTTTTTAGATTTTTTAGGGAAAAATTATAAGCACATGAAAATCTAATATATAAGCATTCTGTAGTACTTTATATTTGGAGCTGTTATTACAAAGGTATTTATAAGCAGAAGTCCTTAACTTCTATTTGCCATTAGTAAAATTGAAGACCAATTGAAGTCTTTATGAAGCCAGTCTAGAACCCACAGCTATGAAGCAATTTATTGGTATGACAAGTCAGTAAAGAAAATGCAAAGGCAGAATTGAAACTTTTCTTCTGAAGCCTATTTTCTCTCTTATTTTATTCCAATATAATTAACATACAGTGCTGTATTCATTTCAGGTGTATAATGTAGTGATTCAACAATTCTGTATATAGAATATAGATATATTCTGTAAATTCTGTATATTACTCTGTGTTCATTGAGATAAGTGTACTCTTCATCCCCCTCACCTATTATATCCATCTCATATATATCCCCAACTCCCCTCTGGTAACCATCAGTTTTTTCCTATAGTTCAGAGTCTGCCTTTTGGTTTGTCTCATTTTTCTTCGCTCATTTGTTTTGTTTCTTAAATTAAATATGGTATTTGTCTTTCTCTGACTTATTTCACTTAGCATATACTTTGTAGATCCATTCACCTTCTTGCAAATGGAAAAATTTCACTCTTTTTTATGGCTAAGTAATATTCCATTCTAGCTACCTATCATCTATCATCTGTCAAATTTTGTTTATTCATTCATCTTTATCCATTCATCAAGGCACTTGGGCTGCTTCCATGACTATTGTAAATAATGATTCAGTAAACATAGGGGTGCACATATCTTTTTGAATTAGTATTTTTGTATCCTTTGGGTAAATACCCAGTAGTGGAATTACTGTACCATGTAATAATTCTACTTTAAATTTTTCTTTTTTTTAGTTTTCCCTTTTTATTTATTTATTTATTTATTTTCAGCATAACAGTATTCATTGTTTTTGCACCACACCCAGTGCTCCATGCAATACGTGCCCTCCCTATTACCCACCACCTGGTTCCCCAACCTCCCACCCCCCCGCCCTTTCAAAACCCTCAGGTTGTTTTTCAGAGTCCATAGTCTCTCATGGTTCATCTCCCCTTCCACTTTCCCTCAACTCCCTTCTCCTCTCCATCTCCCCATGTCCTCCATATTCTTTGTTATGCTCCACAAATAAGTGAAACCATATGATATTTGACTCTCTCTGCTTGACTTACTTCACTCAGCATAATCTCCTCCAGTCCCATCCATGTTGCTACAAAAGTTGGGTATTCATCCTTTCTGATGGAGGCATAATACTCCATCGTGTATATGGACCACATCTTCCTTATCCATTCGTCCTTTGAAGGGCATCTTGGTTCTTTCCAGTTTGGCGACTGTGGTCATTGCTGCTATAAACATTGCGGTACAGATGGCTCTTCTTTTCACTACATCTGTATCTTTGGGGTAAATACCCAGCAGTGCAATTGCAGGGTCATAGGGAAGTTCTATTTTTAATTTCTTGAGGAATCTCCACACTTTTCTCCAAAGTGGCTGCACCAACTTGCATTCCCACCAACAGTGTAAGAGGGTTCCCCTTTCTCCACATCCTCTCCAACACACGTTGTTTCCTGTCTTGCTAATTTTGGCCATTCTAACTGGTGTCAGGTGATATCTCAATGTGGTTTTAATTTGAATCTCCCTGATGGCTAGTGATGATGAACATTTTTTCATGTGTCTGATAGCCATTTGTATGTCTTCATTGGAGAAGTGTCTGTTCATATCTTCTGCCCATTTTTTGATATGATTATCTGTTTTGTGTGTGTTGAGTTTGAGGAGTTCTTTGTAGATCCTGGATATCAACCTTTTGTCTGTACTGTCATTTGCAAATATCTTCTCCCATTCCGTGAGTTACCTTTTTGTTTTGTTGACTGTTTTCTTTGCTGTGCAGAAGCTTTTGATCTTGATGAAGTCCCAAAAGTTCATTTTTGCTTTTGTTTTTTTTCCTTTGCCTTTGGAGACATATCTTGAAAGAATTTGCTGTGGCTGATATCGAAGAGGTTACTGCCTATGTTCTCCTCTAGGATTCTGATAATTCTACTTTTAATTTTTTGGGAAACTTCTATACTCTTTTACACCTGTTTGTATCCCCAACCAACGGGGCACAAGGGTTTCATTTTCTCCACATTTTTGCCAACACTTGTTTCTTGTGTTTTTGATTTTAGCCATTCTGACCAGGTATGAGGTGATATCTCATTGTATTTTGATTTGCATTTCCCTGATAATTAGTGATGTTGAGCATCCTTTCATATGTCTGTTGGCCATCTTTATGTCTTCTTTGGAGAAATGTCTGTCTTCTGAAGCTGTTTACATTACCATGTAATTATTTGTTTTGTGTCAAGTAAACATTTCATTGAAGTAAAACCACGTGCTCAAAAATGCATGGATTTAAGTATACATATTATTGAATATTTGAACACATACTGAATAGGTGAACACATCCATGTAATCCTCAATGATTTAAAGAAATAGAACAATACTGACATATAAGAAATTCCCTTTTGTCCCATCTTGTCACTACCCCCCCAAAATAAATCACTGTTTTAATTCTTATTTGCTCTGATTGGTTTTATGTTGTTGACCTTTACATAAGTAGTAACATATAGTATGTACTTTGTTGTATCCATGCTGTAAACAAATGCGGTGCAATGGCAGTTCATTTATTTTCATTGCGGTAGAACATTTCATTGCATGAATATATCGAAAACATTTTATTCCTACTTTTGATGGACACGGTTGTTTCCAATTTCTGGCTTCTATTGATCTTCTTATAAGTATTTTGGATGTATAAGTATACTTTTCTGCTAAATATATACCTAGGAGTGGAAATACTGAGTAAGGTATGTTCAACTATGGTAGATGTGACCAGTTTTCTGAAGTGGTTGTGCCATTTTGTTCTTAAACCAGCCATGTATGATGTGCTTCCAGAGATTGGTGGTATACTCTTTTTAAGTTTAGCCATTTTAGTGCTTATGTAGTAGTATGTCATTGTAATTTTAATTTGTTCTCTTTTGGCAACTGATAAAGTGTTCTTTTTTTTTTTTTTTTTTTTTTAGATTTTATTCATTTCTTTGACACAGAGAGAGATCACGAGTAGGCAGAGAGACAGGCAGAGAGAGAGGAGGAAGTAGGCTCCCTGCTGAGCAGAGAGCCCAATGCGAGGCTCTATCCCAGGACCCTGAGACGGTGACCTGAGCTGAAGGTAGAGGCTTAATCCACTGAGCCACCCAGGCACCCCAGCAACTGATAAGTTTTGGCCAATTTCCTGTGTTTACTGGCTGTGGGAGATTCTGTTTTATGAAGTACTGGTTGCCTATTTTTCTTTTGGGTTTTCTATCTTTTTTTTCTTACGGTTTTGTAGTAGTTGGTACATTCTGCATATATGTCCTTTGTGAGAGAAAAGCTTTTTAACTATCTTTTTTTTTTTTCCAGTGTATAGTTTGCCTTGTTCACTTTCTTACTGGTGACTTTGAATTAATATAATCTTTCAATTTTAAAATAGTCTTTTCCTTGGGGCACCTAGGTGGCTCAGTGGGTTAAAGCCTCTGCCTTTGGCTTAGGTCATGATCCCAGGGTCCTGGGTTCAAGCCTCGAGCCTCGCATGGGGCTCTCTGCTCAGTGAGGAGCCTGCTTCCTCCTCTCTCTCTGCCTGCCTCTCTGCCTACTTGTGATCTCTGTCTGTCAAATAAATAAATAAAATCTTTAAAAAAAAAAGTCTTTTCCTTTATGATTAATGCATTTTGTGTCCTGTTAAAGATATCTTTACCCCAAGGATGTAAGAGTATCCTCTTATTTTGGGGGAGATGGTATTTTTACCTTTTATTTTTATGTCTACAGATCATTTGATTGATTTTTATATATGCTATAATTAGGAATTAGATACAATTTTTCCTTATGTATATTTAATTGGCCCAGTGCCATTTATTGAAAAGACACTTATTTTGGTTTTGTAGTTCATTGTTCCCTTTTTGATATATTAAGTGACTGTGTATGTGTAGATTGTCATTAGATTCTTTTTTTAAGCTTCCTTGTGCACTATGCTGTCTTAATTATACTTTATAGTACGTCTTGATTTCTAGTAATATATCCTTTGATTTTGTTCCTTTTCAAGATGCTATTGTTATTCTTATCCTTTTGCATTTAAAATTATCTTGCTAATTTCTACATTTAAAAATGTGTGCTAGAATTTTCATTGGGAGAAAAGCTATGCTTTCAACATTGTATTTGTTCATAAACATGGTAAACCCTTTCACTTATACTTTTACTCTTATTTAATTTCTTTCAGTATTTCACAGTTTTACATGTAGAGGTCTTATACATGTTTTGTTAGATTTTTTTCTTAGTCATTTCCTTTTTTTGGATGCTGTTGCAAACTATATATATTTTTAGAATTTCATTTTGTAATTTTTAGTAGTCTATAGAAATATGATTTATATGTTTATAGTGACCATTTTTCCAGTTTCCTTGCTTAATTCATTTACAAATTCTAATGGTTTTACTATAGAAGACTTTGGATTTTATAAATATACAGTTATGTCATTTGTAAATAATATTATATTTCTCTCTCTTTCTAAGCCTCATCTCCCTTATTTCTTCTTCTTCCTTATTACTTTAATTAGGTGTTGAACAGAAGAGGCACTAATGGACATCTTTGTTTCTTTCTCAGTTTTGTGTGTTGAGGGGGGACATTTCTTTGTTTTACTAATGTATAGGTTTTATATAGGTACCTATTAACAGATTAAGGAAGTTTTAGCCTATTCTTAAAAGTGTACTGGTTAATTTCCTAACATAATGGATTTTTCACTTATCTTTGTAAAAAATTGTTTTCTAATCTGATAGCAATGAGGTCAGAGCATATGCCATGATACCAGTTCTCTAAAATGTATTGAACATATACCAATATTAATAAAATGTGGTGTATTTTGGTGTACATTCCATGTGTACTTGAAAGAATATATATTCTAGCACATTTGAAGACAGCATTTTTTTTTAAGGTTTTGTTTATTTGAGAGAGAGAGAGAGTGTGTGTAAGTGGGGAGAAGCAGAAGGAGAGGTAGAGGGATAAGCAGACTCTGCACTGAGCACAGAGCCCAATGTGGGCTTGACCCAAGGATCCTGAGATCATGACCTGAGCCAAAATTGAGTCAGATACTCAACCAACTGAGCCACCCAGGCACCCCAATGACAGTGTTCTATATAAGTCAGGCCAAGAGTATTTATTTTCTTGCTAAATTCTTCTATATCCTTATTGTTATTTTGTCTATTTATTGTATTATTACTAAGAGATATTACAATCTTCCAACATGATTTTTGATTTGTGCACTATTTCTATCCATCTTATTTGCTTCATATATTTTAAAGCAATATCATCAGATGTATATAAATTTAAAGTTGCTATATTTTCCTGATGTATTAACTCTTTTAACATTAGAAAATGCCCCTCCTTATCTCTAACAAGATTACCTACATGAACATCTACCTTGTTTTTTGTCAGTATAGCCACACTAGATTTATTTTACTTGGTATCTTCCTTATTTTCAACCTTTTTGTGACTTTAAGGACAGTTTTTTAATAGCTTAGAATGCTATTAAAAATGCTATAAATGCTATAAAATGCTATAAATCATTGGGCATCTTTGTTTTTATGAAGGTGTATCTATCTATTCCTTTTATGTTTAATGTAATTGCCCATACATCTGAGTTTATTTTTACTATCATACTATTTATTTCTTGCTTTCTGTATTATTTTCATTTTCTTTTCTTTCTTTCCTTATCTTTCACTAACCAAATATTTTTAGCAATCCATGTCCCCCTCCCTGAACTCCTGTCTACTTTGGTAATTATGCCAGTCTTTTTTTTTTAATTGATTTTCCTAGAGATTGTAACTCACATCCTTGTTATATGACCATCTATTTTAAATATGTATTTTTTCTGCTTCACAGACAATGCAAGGTACACAGAACACTTTATCTCCATTTACCCATTTCTTGACTTTTGTATTATTGCTGTCAAACATTTCAATTCTAACTATATTTTAAGTCATAAAATATATTAATTCTTTTCATAGTTTTAATATCCATTTTGATGCATAAACATACTTACATTTTCCATTTTTCTTTATTCTTCTCTGCATTTCTCTATTTACTTCTGGATTTGTTTTTGTTCTGCTCTAAGAAATCTTTTACTATTTATGTAACTCTATTGCTATGAATAATCTTAGTTTTTGTATTTTTATTTTATCTTCACTTTTCAAAGGACATCTCATCTAGGTATAAAATTCTAATTTAGTAGGATTTTCTTTCAACTCTTTAAAGATATTTCATTATCCTCTGGTTTCATTTTTCTTTTTCACGTCTTTGAAAGTAATGACTTTTTCACTTATGGGGAACATTAAACTCTTTCTGTGATTTTTACCTGTTCATGCTGAAGAAACTCAATGTGGTTTTCTTTCTTTCTTTTTTTTTTTTGTATTTACCTGCTTTGGGTTCATAAGACATTCTGAATTTGTGCTAGCAGTTTTTCTTTAGTATTGAAAAGTTACTGGTAATAATCTCTTTGATACTGTGTTTATCACATTCTCCCTCTCTTCTCTTTAAGGACTCAAATCACATATATGTTAAACCTTTTTAAACACAACCCACATATATTTAGTGATCTTATCTGTACTTTGCATTCTGTTCATTTTATCCTCCATGCTTCAAGACTACTTTCAGAGATCATTTCTATAGTTTGTTATCCTCCATACTTGAGTCTGGATATTTTCTACTGGTCTATCTAGCTCTGTAAGCCATCCTTGAGCTCTTTCCAAACCATTGTTAAGCCTGTATTTTGAAATCTGAATTTGTTACTATTATTTTTTAGCTCTAGATCTAAATTATTAGATCTAGAATTTTTATTTATTTACTTTTGT
This sequence comes from Meles meles, assembly GCF_922984935.1. NCBI lineage: Eukaryota > Metazoa > Chordata > Mammalia > Carnivora > Mustelidae > Meles > Meles meles. Next base: position 83,493,639 of record NC_060071.1, on the reverse strand, counting down.
ATGTCCCAGTTGTATGGTAAGATTCTTTGGTTTATTTAGTGTCTTGAATATATTGATCTATTAATCTTAAATTCCACGTTTCATAATTCTCATATATGTGTCACTTATGGGTCTGTTCTATTATGTAGCTGTTCTTTTGATAAGTTTTCTTCATATGATGGTAATTTTGTTATTGAATCCTAGACATTGTATTTGATTGTAGGAACTGATTTCTGTTATCTCATTCCAGAAAGGATTTACGACATCATCTGGCAGGTAACATAAGGTCAGAAAATATCAACCTAATGATGAATTGAGCTAACTGGAGGTTGATTTTCTGTCTTTGAAATGGTTGGTCTTCCTCTTATTCATCTTTTTCCAAAGATACAGCTTTCCAGGATTTTCAGCTGAGAGGCTTCCCAGGGCTATGAGAATGCCCATACTCTGTCCTGCTTTATATTTGCTTTCTGCTTGGCTTCTTAGTATAATGATCAATGCAGCTTTATTGGTAATTTCTTTTAAGAGAAGAGATTCTTGGGGCGCCTGGGTGGCTCAGTGGGTTAAGCTGCTGCCTTCGGCTCAGGTCATGATCTCAGGGTCCTGGGATCGAGTCCCGCATCGGGCTCTCTGCTCAGCAGTGAGCCTGCTTCCCTCTCTCTCTCTCTGCCTGCCTCTCTGTCTGCTTGTGATCTCTCTCTGTCAAGTAAATAAATAAAAAATCTTTAAAAAAAAAAAAAGAGAAGAGATTCTTCCTTTTGGGAAAGCTCTGGAGTCCTCAAATGCCTTGATAGCACAAAACTTTAGTTATTGCTTTTTCTGTGGGTAGCAGCCAACCTCTACCTGCTTTCTCATCTCCTTGCCCTAAGCCAAGAATTGGCATATGCCATGAGAGGAAAATAAATATTTTAAAAATTTGGATTCTTTTAGTACGTTCCTTTTTCTTCAAAGGTTTGCCTCTCAAATCTTTGCTGTCTCAGTACTCTCTAATACCTGCAAGCTTAGGTCTTTGTATGTTATTCATCTTTTACTAATGGCCCTCAGCAAGATCCTTGATCTACTCTAAGCTGCTCTAAAAAATGCATTTTAAGAAAGATATTTTTACTTATTTGAGAGAGAGAGAGCAAGTGAGCACAAGTACGAAGAGCAGAGAGAGAGGGAGAACGAATCTTAAGCAGACTCCATGCTGAGCGTGGAGCTGGATGCAGGGCTCAGTACCATCTCCCTGAGATCATGACCTGAGCTGGAACCAACCAAGAGTCAGAGGCTCAACTGACTGTATCACCCAGATACCCTGTCTGTATTTTTTTAAATAAATGATGAGATTAGCCAAGATTGAATGATATTTTACATATTAACAATTTGTTTTAAAATAAATTATTCAAAATTCTGTATCACTTTATATTATAAGGAGCTCCATTAACTTTATGAGTATCCTTTCTTGAGTATGTATATTGTGACTGAATTCAGATAACTTTCCATTATCATTTAAAATATTTATGTTATTCACTTTAATTATTTTATTCATATTTTTTAAAGATTCATCTATTTCAGAGATAGAATGACTGGAGGGAGGACCAGCGGAAGAGAGAGAGAGAGAGAGAGAGAGAGAATGATGGGGGGAGAGGGCCAGAGGAAGAGAGAGAGAGAGTAGATGCTCGAGCAGACTCCCCACTGAGCCTGGAGCCTGCCATGAGCTTAATCCCAGGACCGTGATATCATGACATGAGCTGAAATCAAGAACCATCTCCTTAGCAGACTGAACCACTGAGGTGCCCCAGGGTTATGCATTTTAGAAGCCTCTTTATGTTCTCTGATATTAATAAGTCAGAATTTTCATATGTGATACTTTAGTTATAAAGTGATAAAAAGTAGGAGGTAAACATCCTCAGGGCATCACAATAGTTGGTTCATGGGGGACAAGTATATATAGGTCTTTTAAAATAGTGACTAAGTTCTCTTGAACGAAGCTCAAGAAATCCATTCAGTAATATAATGAACACTGAATATGTTAGAATGGATTTTGATTTTTAGAATCATAGCTTTAGTTAAGAATTGATGTATTAATCTGAAACATTTCATAGGTGAAGTAAGGCTTATAAACCCTTACTCAAGAGCCAGACTTTAGGAAAACCCTATGTTACATGAAAGATTTTTGGAACTGCTATGTTTAGTACCTGTTTCCTTTCTGACATTCTGTCATCACTGTCTGCACCAAAGGCCCATTGCACATCATCCATTAAGACCATGGCTGGTCTTTCCTTTGTGTCTTAGTATTTGCATTTTCAGGGAGGTCTAATTCCATGTTTTTCTTCCCATTCTTCATGTAACTTTACCTGAGCTATATTTCGTCTACTTAAAGACCATATTATCAAATAGTGGGTCTGATAAACGGTAATAAGATAAATATTTCAAGTGGCAAGCTTTAAAGGTCTCTGTCAAAATACTTCATTATAACAGCTCTTGAATAAAATAATCTTAATAGTATTCTGTTATATGTACCTTTTCAAAGAAGAAACATTGTTTTCTTTTCAGTAATCATTTGCATGAGTTTTTAAACTACAGCTTTCTGGTTATAAACATATAGATTTGAATAAGTTCTAAACATGTTTTCCCCCTCAAACCGATTCAAACCTAGAGGGTATAGTGTAACAACTGCCATAGTAATTAAGATACTCTTTTGCTTTGAAACTTTTCTTTTAACCAAGGTAGCATCTGGTTTTCTTTATTTTGACAATTGCAGTTTTCCAGTTTCAGGACTTTTTTACATTATCCTTCAAATTAAGGTTGCATAGTGTCTGCCAGTTTTCATGGTTTGCAAGTATAATACCCATTGGATGTTTTTATTGGAAATTACAGATTTTTGTTTTATACACTAAGTTTTTAGGAGCGATATAATTTGTAAAACCATGAAAGAATGAATCCATTTTCATTCAGGTCTCTAAATTATTTTTTTTGCCTCTGTTCTACAAAGATACATTTGTTTCAAGGGCATTCAAAGAGGCATTAGAAAACAAACAGTATATATGTTGCCACTTGTATATAAAAACAGTTTTGTAGATATTTTACATGAATCGGGAAAAAAAACATAAAAAGGGAAATGGAAATACTATTATATTGCTCATGGCCTTTATCCTCAAACTTTATTGTCTTAATATTATCATAAGCCTTATTTTCAGATGACTCCTTTTATATAAATTATCAATAGGATACCCATATCACTGTGATTACATTATTATTCCCTTGTATATATCATTAAACACCTTACTGCTTAATTATGATCTCTTAATGGTGTTAATATAAAAATGTTGTGACTTCAAAACATTGAAAAATCCCTGGTCTAGCTGTTATAATACCATGTCCACAAGATATAGCTATATGCCTGTTTTATACTGCACTTATGTTTAAATTTAATGCCAACATTTCATTGCTAAGAAACATGTTAAATGAGGATGGAGATGCCATATTTATTGAAGGGCACATCTACATTGGCAGGTGTTTTCTGAATTAAACATTTGTTTCGAATAATATTTTATTCAGGAGCATCTTATCAGCCAAAATGTTTTCTCTCTCTTTTTTTTTTTTTCCAAGTTTTGAAAATTCCAGTTTCCTCACCCCATATTCTAAGCTGGAAGTGTTTGGGAAGAAATATTCTTTTCCTTTGGTCTCAAATGCTTCAAACTCTGATTTCTTCAGTGAAAATCTTCAGTCCAGGGCTGGTATTCACACAGAATATTTCAGCTTTTCAGACATTGAACTTTATTTTCCGAATGTTTTTCTTTAAAAATAGGCTTTTAAATTGGAGATTCTCATTTAGAAATAGTTGAAGGACTATATAAGTGTACAGGTTAAGATGAAGGGACTATAAAAGCACCATTTAGAGTAGGACAATTGTCTAAGACAATTTTCATAGTACTTTCATAAAGATGAGTAATGAGGTTCTCTAAGACACTGACTGCTGACAGTGTCTGGAATTAATACATTTAATTCTAAATCTGTGCAATTTGACCTTAATTTTTTGTGAACAAAAGTTACACTTTGCACTAATTTGCATTGCTGCTACTTTCATTTTAAATTGGAATTTTTTATCACCATCCATCTGTAAGATACCTCCTGTTACTAATTTCTGACGTGGATTTCCTCATTAATATGAGATTCACAATTGCATAGATTAAGTTATCTGATCATATTTGGCTCATCCCATGTTGTATCATTCTGTTCCTATATTTGATAGATAGTGATTTAACTGTGACAATGTTAGTATATAAAGATAATGAGTCAGATAGTAATATTGGAAGAGTAAAATTTTAATATATCTGTCGACATACTATTTTACAGGATTTAAAATTTTATTAGGTGCAGTTTTTTAGCCATTTTAATGGAGTAGAAAACATAAATCTTGTATTTTGCTGTTTTATAATAAAGATTTATATTTAAATAGTGTTAAAATGGGAACTTAAATTGTTTTTCTAATTAAATATTATGCACAACTGAGTAAGACAGTTTTGTGGTTTTCTTTCTTTTTATAAGTAATCATTTTGATAGCTCTTTAAATGAAAGAAATTTGTATCTGATAACAACCTTCCCAAGTACATGAAACAATATAGAATACTTTGTTTTTAAGAATGTTTGAAAAATCAAATATTGAGTTAGAGAGTAAGAATAAACTGCTCACAGAAACTATTCATACTCTTAATTGGTTATTTAGATCAGGAACAAAGAAACAAAACTTCTCAACAAAACATATGAGTTTAGTGAACCGAAGGTCCTTTAAGAGCTGAATTTGATAGCTTTGTAAAGCATTGATAGAGATGTCAAGAATCCATTTCATAATCTCAGATTTAACTCCACCTGCATTAGCCAGTGCTGAGACTTGAGTCCACTTGGAAACTTTCAGCCTTTGTTTCTTTATTTGACCATCTGTAACTATTAAAGACTCTGTTTTTAATATCAGTGATAATTCACAGAAGGATTATCTTCTCTTGCTGCTCTTTGGTTTCAGTGATTATAATAAGCTCTATATAAGCTTGTGCATTTTTAATTTCTATCTTTCCTTTCACCTGGTCCTTAGTACCTATGATTGGGGCTGCTCTTTCCCCAACCTGCACAGTGTGTTAGCTTTGAGGAGAAACATGCCCTTTGAGTAGTACTTCCAAGAATTATGTATCTTATTTTCTCTTCTGGTTGGATAATAAGGATGATGTTACCCATTTTCCTGTCCAAGTGGTCAGACACTGAAAGAAATAGTCTTTGTGAAGGTGCCAGGACCAGGGCCTTGTACAAGAAGGTACTATCACATTTTGACTCTTTTACCATCTGTTGTCTTCCTGCTAAACCCCTCTTCATGTGATGAGAATTGCTGGTGCGCTGGCTAAGGAGATCTTGTGGAGCCAGTGGTTGTTTGGTGCTCATATTTTGTGGAGACTGCCTACTCCAGTAGACTCTTCTCTGCTGTTCACTAGACCTTAAACTCCTTTGTCAGGCTTCTCTATGTATTTCTTGCTGTTTGACTTAATTGAGACATGAAGCCCAAACTATTAGAATTTATAAACTATTACTAATAGCATACCAAGTGAAGAGAAGAATTGAAAAACTCAATAAAAATTCTTAGTTGTGAGAACCAAGGTGACCACTGAGATTATGATGGAAAAGTGGAAAGAACTCTGGCTGAGGGGTCAGAGCCCCTTGCTCTTTCCAAGTTTTAAGTGTGATATGGTAGTGGTCTACTTTAACTTTTTTATTAATCTTTTGTAGTACCCCAGTGTTAAACTAGATTTTGTGCAGAGATTTTCCCAGAATACTAGTATGATGAGGCACTCTGAGAAAACATGCTGAATACATTTGAAAACCACTGTGCTCTGCACCCTGCATCTCACACCCCAATCTTGTAGAATCAAAATGGCATGAGCAGAGTCTGTGAGCTCCTGGAAAATGAGATTTTCTTAGGATTATCTAATCCAGTGTCTCCTACAAATTAGCATTTTCTAAATCTCATTCTGGAAGACACTGGACAGCTTTAGTGAGAAAGCTGACTTTAAGAACATGACAATTCTCATATCTTAACTAGCAATTCTGAGGGAAATACCTATCATCAAAACTTCAGATTTTCTATCAAATCCATTTCCCTAAAAAAGGTATTATTTGCAGGCCTTTCTGGCTTATTTAGAGTCACAAATGATATTAATTATGGTTTGCAGTTAAAAACAGCTCAGCAAGAGTGAAGGCAGCCTGTCATCATAGAACACCTATGTATTTTGACCTAATTTTGGAATATGAGATGTGTTATTACAAAAAGGTTATTACTAATTCCCACATCTTTTTTTTTTTTTTTTAAGATTTTATTTATTTATTTGACAGAGAGAGACACAGTAAGAGGGAGCACAAGCAGGGGAAGTGGGAGACGGAGAAACAGGCTTTCTGCTGAGCAGGGAGCCCGATGTGGGGCTTGGTCCCAGACCCTGGGATCATGACCTGAGCTGAAGGCAGACACTTAATGACTGAGCCACCCAGGCACCCCTAATTCTTACATCTTAACAGATTTTTTTTCCTTTTTGTGGATTAAAGGTAATTTCTTATCATCCAATATTAATATAGGTTAATCCTAATACCTCCTATTGCATGTCTTCCATTTATAATATGTGGAACACGGATGCCTTACTGTGCCTCTTTTGTGGCTGGTTTGGAACCTTTGGGACAGCAAGCAGAGGTTCATAAAGGTTAAGTTTCATACCCTTTGGCCCATGATGTGTTGAAGAACCTGAGGGGTAAATTCATGCTCTGGCGCACGAGTAGAAGCAGAGTGACTGAAGGGATTCTTGACCTTTCTCTGCCAAACACAGCACAGGCCCCTTTGCCCTCTGTGTCCCATTTCCTCACGCGACAAATGAGGTATGACTAAATTCCAGCATTTCTCCAGTCCTTTCACGTTCTAATCATCCAAAGAACTCTTCAGTTAGTTAATAATTCCTTTTCATCATAGTAGAGCCGTAGAGCATAATTTCGATCACAGTTATGCAAAGCTAAGTGAAGCAGAATTAATTAATAGGCATTTCATATTTTGTATGTCAGATAATTTTGTAGATGAGAATGAGCCCTAGAATAAGTGTCACAGACATATTAGTGTGGGGGTATGTATGAGGCCCAGATTAGGAAGGAACAAACAAGGGCAGAAAAAAAGTAAGAAAAAAAAAGGGGGGGGGTGGATAAAAAAAATTTGGAGAAGAACATGAAGGAAGTGACCGTGGCCTGACCAAGGGTTTTATAGAAGGAGAACTTTAATTTACATTTGTGATGGAAGGAGGTTATGCAAAGTGCTGAGCTGAAGGAATGTGTAAAGTGTGTATAGTGATGAAAGGTGGGGAGTTCGGTTTAGAAGTATCTGGTGGAAGTGGAGTAATGGTGGGGGCATGTTTTCAGTCTAAGTGACAGAAAAGTAGGTAAGTGTAGTTTGCTATTTCTGACCTGCAGGATGAATGGTATAGATGTGTCAAATAATGGAAAAGCAGATGTAGGTTCAATTTTGAATTTCAGAGGGGTTATCAAAATAAATACGGCATTGTTGTACCAGAAAGCTTCAGTAAACAAATGAGTACCTTATTCCTTTAAAAAAAATGCTTGATTGTTAAGTATTAAACTTGATATTTGGATTAGCATGACTGCCAGAATGTTCTGTCTTATCTTAGAAGCGATCAAGTATTATGTGAGAGCATGCCCCATTTTCAAGGTAGCCTTTTGATCAATACTATAGAAATACTAAACATATAGGAAAAACATATATAATTTGTTGATATACAAGTCAGAAAATTATACTAATGATTTTAATTTGCATTCTGCCCTAGCCTTCTATTTTACAGGCAGAAAATTTTTGCTTCCTTTAATTGCACAAGCAATTAGGCATTTACACTCTCAAAATTAAGAGAAAATGGCTAATTGCGTATGCAATATCTGTGCCCACTCTTGACGGTGGCTACAAACAATCCTGCTACCAAAATGAAAGCCAGGGATAGAAAGCCGGCCCCGAGTCATTGCCCTTTTTGAAGCTTGGAACATGGTTTGCTCACAACTTCAGTGGCTTTGAAAGTTCTGTTTTTGACAGATATAAGCATTAGCCTGTAGTGCTCCTTACAATCTGAAGTACAAATTATTATCATTTAAATAGAGTGGAAATGGTGACAAATTCTGAACAGTTTTATTATAAGATATATTATATTTGAAAATTTTCTCTATAGTATTTTAGACAATCATGTTGGAAATTTAATATGAGTGCCTGATTTTTAAAGTTAGATTTTCTGCTCTTAAAGCCCACCCAGAATTTGTCTGTCATTATTTTATACCTTTTCGAGTGACACCCAAATATTTACACCCCCAAAAGTACCACAGGAGTTCCACTAAATATAATACATTCACAAAAATTTCTGTAGAAGGGAACAAAGGATGAGTTAGTGTTGTACCATCTAAAATGTCTATTCCATTTGTATACCACTGACTTTATGTTGCTTTTTCCTCCCTTAAATATGTAAAATATGCTTTCTGTGTTCAAGGTCTATCTTTCAAAGTAAGAGTTTGGAAGAAAACAGTGTCTGTTTGCTACTGAGTATTTCCACTCAATGTCTCCCAATAAGCGATAAAGACTTTTTTAAGACCCTTACCCAAGTTGAACAGTCTCCATGTAGTAATCAAATTCAGCTATTTTAAAAAATCATTAATAACAGCTGTTAAACACAAACATCCGTGAGATTAAATTTTGCTGTGAGCACATACCAAAAATCCCTCCTCTTGCTAAGTCTATTTAGAAGTCCACAGGAATAGCTGAGCACAGCCAACTAACTCTTAATTCGACTTTACTCCCTTACTCTGATATTCTAGCCATTATTTTTGTTGTTTTTCAAAAAATCTAACTACCCTTGCACTTATGTCATAAAAATTCTGCCTTTTTTTCCCTTTTTTAATATTTGTATTCAAGACAAACAACAGGAGGTTGAAATCAGGCCATTTAAAAGAAACATCTGCTGACATTTATTCATATGCTACATGTTCCACTTTCATCATTGAATGTAATGATAAACACACATTCCAGTCAATAATGGCAATTCCCAGCCAAGCTTTACAAATGGTCTCTTTAACACCTAAATTGACAGCTCGGGAGATTTTGAGATAGAAGCTAAATATGGTACATTTGGACACTGTTTGCCTAAGTCTAGGATGTCTTGAAGACTTTAATAAGCAGACATACATTATAAAATAGAAGAAAGTCTTGACTGTGCAGGTATTGGAGCAGTTGAGTTTGACACTTTTGGAGCAGATTAAAAGCAGAGAAAAAAAGAAAAACGTTAAAAAAACAAATGGCCGCTTGGAAGAGAAAAGTAAAATAAAGCTCTGGCCCACACTACATAGAGCATAGTTTTGTTGAGGAGAGAAAACTAATTGCATCTCATTTAAATTATAGATCTTAATTGTAGAATGCTAAATAAGTTAAATATTTATTTTGCTTTCCAAGTTAATTGAAATAAACTCTTCTCTGAGTTTCAATTATTATAAGAACATTTTGGTAAAATCTTAAATGTGTTCTATTTATTACTTGCAATGAATAATTATGTCAGCTTTTAATATGCTAAGGATTTCTGTCAAGCCTATGTCATGGGTTTTGATATATATTCCTAATTTTTCCTCAGAAAGGGATGTCTCACAGCCAAGTGAATTAATAGCGCACAAGGTAACCATTAGAGATCTCATGGTAGAATTGAAATTAGCTTGAATCACCACTGTGAGGACATATAAATACATGCTCCTCTGAGACATTAAGGATCCCATTTTACATGTATCTTTATGCATATCCCTTTCCATTTTAGTTCAGATTGATTAACCTTATAACTGCATCATAGACTGTGTTTCAGCCAAGCAGAAAATCACAGCTTTACCCAACTCCATCATGTGTGAAGAGTTTTTCTTTTCAAAACTCTGCCGTTACTGTGGTTTAAAACAGGTCACTCGCTGCTTAACTAAAAAGAAGCTAGACATTTAACAAACTATCTCTGAAACATAATGAGAGGTTTGTAGTTATCTCATACGATGTCATCCAAAGAACAAGTAGCACCAGTCTGTAGTACTCTGATTAATGGTATTTTTCTCTGAAATCAGCTCAATTTAGGAGACAGCTTGAAATTGTTTTTTGTTTTTTTATTTTGTTTCTCTATGCAGGGCAAATGGTGCTAAATTTGGAATGTCATATTACGATGTTTTCATCTGCTTCCAAAGCATGTTGAGCAAAGTAGCCAGACAAATCTTAGCACCTTATTATTGTTTTATGTAGGAAAATAAAAAATTCACAAGAGGAATTTTCAGTGCTCTTTGGCACGTGCTATGCCTGGTGGGTGGAGGGCGGGTCATAAAGACTTACCAGGCAGTGTGATAGATGTCTGCATTGAAACCCTGGGTTTTTCGAGTTAGCTTTTAGATTAAGAGTGAGTGCATTGTAGAAAATCCTTAACACCCTAATGTTCTTTTTCATAATGTCACCTCTCTTAAGAATCTACTGAAACTAGTTCAATGAAATTTTTCTCCAACCACCCACTTTCACATATTCACATCTTTACTGTGTTGTAAAATTATGGTGGTAAACCAATTTGTTAAAGCTTTTGGGAAGAAGTTAGAGGAATCGGTTGATTTCTATGGAGATTCTGTCCTAAAAGCTTTTTAAACATGGATGTTTGGCAGGAGTGTAACCCAGACCTGCAGCAACTTGAACAGAGCGTACTTGATGGTGAAAGGGAGAGGAAGAAGTATGTGCTCTCTCCCAGGCCCCCAAAGCCAGAGTGGAGTGAAGATGGGACGCCAAATAAATCTGCCAGTGATTACGCTAAAGGAAATTATGATCTTGTTATAGAAACCATTAAAGGAAAACCAGAGTTGGTATGTAAATATTGTTGCATCATTATACCACTGAAAAAAACAACCTAGTGCAACATTAGTATGTTATGCAATTAACAAAATGAAAAATGAGCTGCTTGAATTTAAAGCTTTTAATGTTTTTCAAACAGATAATAAGCATTTTCAACACCACTGTAAAGCATAATAGAGAAGGTCTCCCTCAAAGAGTAACATATTTCATCAATACTTACTATGCATTAAGGAGCTGATATACATTCGCATGTCTCTATTTGTCCTTTTCTAACTCATCAAACAGCAGTCACATATAAACTAAGCAGGGTGAAGATAGAAGGCTTGCGAGAAGATCAGGAAGTGATTTTGGTAAGTTTTTAGAGATTGTTGGCCTACATGTGTTCTACTGATTGTTTTTGGTTTTTTGTTTTTTTTTTCAAAATCAGAGAAGTGGCTAGGCTAGCCAATTTTGTGTAGGCAAGAGCCCCATTATGAAGTGCTGTATAAAATATTTTAAATGTAGTAGTATTTTAAAAATATTAATGTCATCCTTCAGAGCCTTAGAATTGTAAGATAAAATTAACACTTAAATCTGTTATTCAGTATTCTTATTGACTCCTAAAAACCAGCAATGAATTTGTATATTCACTTACTCGGTTAGAACCTAAAAAATCCTTCAGCAGAATACTTCAGTTGAAGACAGGAAAATAAGAGCTTCTTGAAAATATGCCATAACACATTCTCATCCACTATAGTATGCAGATATTGTGCAAATAATATAATATATGAATTATAACCATACTAATCATTTTACTATGCTACTATTTATAGTTGAACAAAAAAACCACAATTATTTGCTGTTTGAAAGTCAAAGAATTGCTCAATCAAAAACAATTTTATAAAAATGAACTTACATTGCCAAATGAAGCTATTTTACTTTGCAGATGATGAGTGATTTCAGTATCAAATTCAGAATAGTAAGGAAAAATTCATGTGGGGACAATGCAACTTCCACAATTTCTAAATGGATATAATTTACTGTAGGCACTAGAAACTTAATATGTTCTCTAAAGATTTCTTTAATTTAGTTGTTGCTAATTTATTCACACTAATACAGAAAAAAATACTGCAAAATTTTTCATAACAAAAAAACTGTGCATATCTCTGTGTTTTAGCTGGCATGTGGTTCTACACAGATGGTTTGGGGCTTTCTTTGCTGCAAAACAGATGGGCTCACACTGTCCCTTACCAATCAAAAGAGAACTTGAAAATATAGGAATATCTTTACCTACATTGCGTCCTTTAATTCAAGAAATTAAAATGCCTAAAAGTATAAATAACTGCCTATGGAAAATAATTTTTGAAATGGGATGTCATATGTTGAAATTATACAGTAACCCAGTTCATGTTTAATGCAAAAAATATAAAAAGTTTGGCTTGTACTTGATACTGTTGTAACATATAACTATTAACTGAAGAAATTTACAACTATGGAATGACTGTTATCATGTGTTCACCTTGCCTAAAAAACACTGCTGTTTTAAAACTTGCAGTGTAGTTCAGCATATTTCAATTCAAAGTGATCATTCCAGGCAGTATCATACATTAAACCAAGTTAGCAAACATATATGGGTTTGGTGCAGTTATAACTGACATATGTTTACAACCAAAATTAAGGTAAAAACAAAGCTCTGAATTAATCTGAGTGCTTTAAGTATTACTTTAATTATTCCCAAGAGAAATTATAAAGTCTTTTTTACATTGAATTAGAATTATGTCCTACCTTCATTTTTAAGATTTCTGTTGAAATGTGGAAGTATTAAATTCAGGACTATTAAAAGCACTGTCCTTGTTTTATATAGACCAGTAAATTGTACAAAGTAATGTGGTGGCATACTCTCATATCATCACCACCATTGTACGTTCAGAAACTTAGAATATAGTGCTGGTTATAGGGAGAGTTCTTACTGCTTTTATCTCAAATATATAAATAAAATTGTCAACATGTGATGCTGTAACCAATTTTCGGTATTTTGTAAATATGCATTCCAACAGTGAGTAACTTTGCCGAGCATAGTCATGGCTAACAGCTTTTAGAGGCTGGTGTTTTGCTGTGTGGCGTTATCCGTAAAGTCCAGTTTAGCTGCCCCGTCTACCTTTATTTACCTAGGATAAGAGATTTCAGAGCACTGTGTACCCCGTATTTTACTTCTCTCTGAAACTATGTATTTATATATTGTACAGCCTATTCCAAGAAAGGAAAAGTGATGAAGCTCTAATGCTTAACTATAAGAAAAAACCTAGAGTCACTTACTATATATCTATAACTCTATATCATCTGTATCTATATTTATATAAACACATACATACACATACAGAGATTTACATGTATATTAGCAACTATACATATAACTATATATAACAGTATCTCTCTCTCTCTAGATATATGTGTGTGTGTATATATATACACACACATATATATGTTTATATAGATCTTTATTCCTTGAAATATTTTCTGAGGAATACAGAAAGACTTTTCCCCTACATATAAGTAGCATATCTTAAATTGGTTTCTTTTTTTAATGCTCAGATTCTTAAAAGAAACAGAGTATTTTTTCTTTTGTCTGTGTGATGGAAAATAACAGCTTTGCTTGTATTTTTTCAATTACATGAAAACCAGTATCTTTCATAGATCTGTGATGAAAGGTTTTTCCAGGCTGGTAAATGTAAATAAAACTGTAAAATAAATATATTTAAGAAAAGAAACTGTTCTCAAGCATTCCTAAATACTTTGGCAGCATCTACGTAAACAAACAATTGATACAGTAATTACAAATATTTTTTTATCCATTCTGTAAAGCCAGTTTCTAAAGATGTCTTTGAGCCTAAAGCTAGATCAAATTACTGTAGTTGAAGGAAGTAACACTGCAGTCTTAAAATGTCCCACACTTCAGCCTTATGATAATTCAAAATCTTTTTTTTTAAACATTAGTAAACTTTGCTAGAATAGTTTTCCAATGAAGTAAGAGTTACAAAGTTCTTGGACTTAATGCTCAGTTAATAGACATTAAACCCACGAGAGAAACAAAAAAACATAATCAGCAAAATATAAGCTTTGCAGCATTTTTAATAAAAATACCTGAGTTACTGGGAATATTCTGACTACTGAGGGGAACTAATATAGCCTAGCCCAAGATATAAAAAAAAGGAAAAAAAACAGAGAATGAGGCTGAGCATTTATGGATTCTTCTTTAACTCCATTGAGATGGAGGATACATTTGCACAACGCCATAGTGTTGGAAAATTTAGATTGTATCATCAGCCATTATTGCTTTATATGGCTCTTCAGTAACCATCTCTAAATGGGTCTGATGTACCCTAAACATAAGAAATATTCATGTCTATTTCATAGAAAGTTAGAATACTATAAAACTTGTCAATTTTTAAAATGGTCTTCTGCCAATTGTGTCTGAAGGTGTTTTGCCAAGCCACATTGACCTGAACAGAAGCTTAAAATCCTTTATTTGACTTTTGTCAAAACTCAGCTATAACATGGTATTAGGTTTCTCAAAAACAAATATTTGTTATATTAGGAAGCAAAAGTTAGCAACTCCTACTCATTTTTCTTCAACTATTAATATTTTTTAGAAGTATGAAAATATGAAAGAAGGCATTACTGTTATTTATCCTGTTATTGTTTCCAATTATTTGCAACCTTCGCCTCTGACAGAATTATATTATTCACTGCACCACTGACACCAGGTTTGGCCACAGGACTTTCTTTTCCAGTGGCCTGTTAACCAAAGTGATTTACGTCATATCCAAGCAGAAGCTGTCAAAACTATTGTATGATTCTGTTGTATGATTACTCTTTCCCCAGTGCAGTAGATGAGGGTTGCTCTTTCCCCTGCGAATCCCAGAATGAAAAAGGCAGGGGGGCGGAGTCATAGGTGCTTTCCAACCGACTTAAAACACAAGGAAGAAATAACCTTGTTTTTGTGAGCCCCTGAGATTTAGAATTTATCTATTACTTCAGTAAAATTTACAATAAGTTAACTTATAAGGAAATTTCCAAAAGATGTTGCATCATTTCACTTTTATTACATAAAAGGAACTCTGCTTGCAACTTGGAGGACTGATAGTCAAGGACAAGTCTGGAATCAAGAATGTTAGTGAGAGGATGCCAAGAAGAATAAGTTTCCATACCTGCTACCAAGTAACTGATAGTTTAGTGGGAGAGAAAAAAGTATGAATTGTTTCCAAGATGATGCACAGCTCTGAGTAGTGGGAGTTGGGGGATCATGTAAGGCTGTGTGGAGGAGATGAGTATAAGGAAGAAGAAAAGGTAAATCGGAAGTATAGTTAGTGATATTGTAGTAGCATTGTATAGTGACAGATGGCAGTTACACTTTGTAGTGAGCATAATCTATAGACTTACAGAATTACTATGTTGTACACCTGAATCTAAAATAACATTATGTATCAATTCTACATCAGTAAAAAAATGTAATTGTATACTAAAAAAAAAAAAAAAAAAAAAGACACAATAAAAACAAGGGGTCAATATATGATCAATTATATGCAGTCTGAATATCAAAAGCATGTTTAGATGAATTGTTTTAGAACATCATAAAACTTCTTAGTCTCTTCCTCTTAGAAGTATCACAAAATTGCTCTGCAGTCATAAGTAATTCTCTTTCAAGTCTTCAGAATGCCAAAATGATATATAGTTTCTATCAGCCAAACTGAGAGGTTTTGAAAAATAAATATGTGAAGTAACACTTGTAAATTATGAGATAATTTTAAAAAAAGGTCAGTCAAATATCGAGTGAAACCTGGTCAGGAATGATTATGAACAATCACTAATTGTTTCCTGACTGATCCGACAGATCACTGAATTATCTGAATTTAGTTCTTTGTTTTCTTTATGATTAAAGATGTAGTTTTATTTGGTGTTTCCTGGACTGTACATGCTATACCTCTGTTTTTAAAATTTACTTTTTTATATTTATTTTTTAATTCATTTTAAAATGCCTTAAATATTCTATGTAGAGAATTTGGAAAATGTAGACAAGCCCCATTCTCCCCTTGAACTCCTTCACTAGAAAACCAAAAATAAAACTCTAAAAATTATTGCCCAGTGGTAAATTTAAACATGATTTTTAAAAAATATACATTTTAGATAAAATGTTTATCATACAAAACCATACAATACTATTATTTTATAACCTGATTTTTCTACTATGTCACTAACAGTTTCCATATCATTACATTTTAATCATTTTACATTGCTGCGTAGAATTCCATTTACAGACTTAGTTCATTTAACCTCATTTTATAGTCTTTGTATATCTAAGTTGTTCCCCCATCACACCCACACAATTTTTTTTTCTATTCTAAACAGCACAGTACACACCTATGCTTACAGATGTGTCTTTGAAAGCATTTAAGGTATTTTTTTTCAAATATACTACTTACCAGCAAGATTTGACAATATTTATTTTTCTCACTCAATAGTCTTGTACATAACCCCTGTTTTCATAGCAAAAAAGTTCTTAAGCTATAAACTTTGGACTTCATATGCTAGTGAAAAAATGTTGTATTAGCCCATCAGATGGCTTTTGTTTCTTTATTCCTGAAAGCTATTCTGTTGCGTTATGTACTTTTTCCCAGTAACCTAAGAGCTGAGGTTGTCTGTAGAACAAATCAAGAAAACACAGTTGTATCCTGTTGTCTTATGCATAGATGTACACATCCTGGCAGGCCTGTGCCAGATATCAGTCTAACCTTTTGCCCCAATACTATGATTTCTGTCTCAGTGGAGCCAGTTGCCTTGAGACAATTATTTACCTCTACCTGGCAGGGCTCATGAGTGGCCATGCAACTTCTAAGCAGATAAACTTTAAAAGCCAATATATGATTGTCTGTGTCTTTCTTCTTCTTCTTCTTCTTCTTTCTCATGAGACCAGGTTATGGCTCCTGTTATGCATATTTGGAACAGAGCTACAGCTGCAATGGATGGAAAGCATGAGTGGGAAATAACCCTCTGTTGCTATAAGGAATTGAAATTCTGGGTTCATTTGTTATGACACATGACTTATTAGTCTGACTAATGCACCTGGAGAACAGCCTTGAATTCATAGGGATAAGATCATGAGAGACAGTCTAGAGTACTGGAGCAAGCCAGTCTTAACAGTCTGACAAACTACTTTTGCTTCTTCTGAACCAAGTAATCTTGAGATCATTGTATAACTTTAACAAGTTTTCTTATACTCACAGGAAAATGGAGATAGTAATACCTACTCTCAAATAGTTGTCATGAAGATTTTTTTTTGTATTTTTTTTGTTTTTACTCTTCTAAGTACTTTAATACTTTTAAATTGAAATTTAATTGACATACAATGTTAACGTTAGTTTCAGATGTACACCATAATGATTTGACAAGTCTATTCATTACCCTCTGATCACCACAAGTGTAGCTACCATCTATTTCCATGCAAGGCTATTACAATACTGTTGACTCTATTCTCTATCCTATATATTTTATCCCTGTGACTTATTCATTCCATAACTGGAAGCTTGTATCTCTCACTCCCCTTCACCCATTTTGCCTATCCCCTACTCACCTCCCTTCTGGCAACCATCAGTTCATTCTCTGTATTTATGGGTTTGTTTTAGCTTTTTGTTTGTTCTTTTGTTTTGTTTTGATTTCACGTATAAGTGAAATCATATGGTATTTGTCTTACTCTGTCTCACTTATTTCACTTATCATACTATCCTCTAGGTCCATCCATGTTGTCTCAAATGGCAAGATCTCATTCTTTTTTATGGCTGAGTATTATATATGCATCCCACATCTTCTATATCCATTCATGTATATGGATAGAGCACCCAATGGACACTTGGGTTGCTTCTATATGCTGGCTCTTGTAACTAATGCTGCAATAGACAAAAGGATACATATATCCTTTCAAATTAGTGTTTTCAGTTTTTTGGGGTAAATACCCAGTGTTGGGATTACTGGATTGTAAGTATTTCTTTCTTTCTTTTTTTTTTTTTTTAAGATTTTTTATTTCAGAGTTGGGGGGGAGGTGGGGGCAAGCAGAGGCAGAGGGAGAGAGAAACTCAAGCAGACTCCATTCAGAATGCAGAGCCGGACATGCAGCTCAAGATCATGACCCATGAGATCACAACTTGAGCTGAAACCAAGTCAGGTACTTAACTGACTATGCCATCCAGGCACACTATGGTATTTCTATTTTTAATTTTTTGAGGAACCTCTATTCCGTCTTCCACAGGGGCTATATCAATTTACATTTGTACCAGTAGTTCATGAGGATTTCCTTTTCTCCACATCATAACCAGCATTTGTTATTTGTCTTTTTGATTCCAGCCATTCTGACAGTTGTGTAGTGATGTTTCATTGTGGTTTTGATTTGCATTCCCCTGATGATGAATGATTATGAGCACTTTTTCATGAGCCTCTTGGTCATCTGTATGTCTTCTTTGGAAAAATGCCTATCCAGGTCCTCTGTCCATTTTTTAATTGGGTTGTTTGGGGATTTTTATGTGTGTGTGTGTGTGTGTTGAATTATTTAAGTTCTTTATATATTTTGGATATTAGCCCTTTATTGGATATATAATTTGCAAATATCTTCTCCCATTCAGTAGATTGTCTTTTTGTTTTGTTGGTGGTTTCCTTCACTGTGCAGAAGCTTTTTACTTTGGTGTAGTCCTAATGGCTTATTTTTGTTTTGTTTCCCTTGCCCGAGGAGACACAGCTAGAAAAATGTTGCTAAGGCCCATGCCAAAAAAATTGCTGTGTTTTCTTCCAGGAGTTTTATGGTTTCAGGTCTCATATTTAGGTCTTCAATCCATTTTGAATTTATTTTTGTGTATGGTGAAAGGAAAGGGTCCATTTTCATTCTTCTGCATGTAACTGTCCTGTTTTCATAGCACATTTATTAAAAACACCATCTTTTCCCCACTGTATATTTTTGCCCCCTTTGTTGTAGATTAATAGACCATGTAAGTGTGGGTTCATTTCTGGGCTCCCTATTCTGTTTCATTGATCTATTTGTCCATTTTTGTGCCAGTACCATACTTCTTTAATTACTTCAGATGTAGTGTATCTTGATATCTGAGATTGTAATATCTCTAGCTTTGTTCTTTTTCAAGATTGCTTTGGGTCTTTTGTGGTTCCATACAAATTTTAGGATTATTTATCCGAGTTCTTTGAAAAATTCTGTTGGTATTTTGGCTGATTACACTGAATCTGTAAATTGCTTTGAGTAAAATGGACATTTTAGTAAAGTCAATTCTTCCAATCCATGATCATGGAATATCTTTCTATTTGTTCATGCCATCTTTAGTTTCTTTCACCAATGTTTTGTAGTTTTCAGAGTGCAGTCCTTCACCTCCTTGGTTAAATTTATTCCTAGGTATCTCATTCTTAGTGTAATTGTCATGGAATTGTTTTCTTAATTTCTCTTTTTGCTACTTTATTATTAGTGTACAGGAATGCAACAAATTTCAGTAATTTTATATCTTGCAACTTTACTGAATTCATTTATTATTTCTAGTAGTCATTATGAAGATAGATTGAAATATCAAACATAGTGTTTAAATTCAGTGTGTAGAAAAATTACTATATAAATGTATATCAGCTATAATTTTTATGTACTATAGTATTAGTAGTTTTAGTCAGTTAAGAACTTGAATTTTAAGTTAAAAAAAAACAAAACCTGAATTGAAATCTTAATTGTTCCACTTACTATCTGTGCAAATTTGGATACATGAGTTCCCTGAGCCTATTTATTCATCTAGGAAATGAGGAAAAGAATGTCTAGCATTGTATCTTTGGGGTAATGAAATGTTTGAGTATATAAGGAGCACAATGTATGGCACATTGGAAATACCCAGTAGATGGTAGCTGCTATTGTGATTAAAAATCCATAGTGGCTACCACTTAAAACACCCTAGATGATAGAAAAGAATATCAGTGACCATATTTGATCTTCTGCTCTGTGTACTAGATTCTAAATTTGTTACCTTCAAATCTGCTGCTACTCTCCTAAGTCAGCTTGATGGATTTAGGGATTGTATGCACAAATTTCACATAGCATGGACACAGAAACTCACTTTGATCTGACCAAAGATCTTTTTGGAAAACTAAACCATGCTGAACTACATAAAAATATGCATCATACAAAATCGAATTGTCCATCTGGCCTAGTCAAAGAGGATTTCAAATATACTTTGAGATCAAAAGATCAGACAAGGAATGGAATTACCTGAATTATAGTCTTGATATACGATAAACAGACTCTGTTAATGTGAGTATGGGTTTTCAAGAGCATGTTTCCTCATTGGTATGTTTACTTTGTTCTGGTATTGGCCAATGATGGAAGTAGGAGACATTGTATATTTGATTCTCAAATCCCTGAAGTATAAACAGGTAAGTGTTTTCAGTCATATTACTTTAGCATAGTCTTCTCTTTTATGCAGAACTGGATAAAAATTTGTCAAGTACCAATAACCTTTGAATGTGCCAATAGCTAGGATTTTATGTCTTAATGGCTTCATGGTTCTTGAGGTTCCAAAGTAAACTTGGAGCAAATGACAGTATCAGTCATCATCAGCAACAACCAAACAATCCAATCTGTCAGCCTCATGCCTAGGTCTTCTTTGTCTTAGTGAATATTGTCCTTAGAGTGTGAAAGTGGGAGAAAACAATTACTTCCAACTGTATTAATTTATTTAAATCTTTTCTTTCTCTTTTCCATAACATCGAATATCTGTTCATTTTGTTCATTTGTGTTGTGTTTTTATAAAAGTTCCAAACTTAATTGCAGAGAATTGCTTTCACAGAAATAGACTCCAACCTAAATACAGAATATTCAAAATATAATTTAAGTAAATACAATTTATTATAAGTTAAGTAAATTAATAAATATGAATTAAGTAAATAGAATATAAATTATAATTTAAATAAAATGTAAATATAATTCATACAAAAGTAATAGATACTCATAAAAACATTAGAAATTGATAGAATGTAGTTTAGCTTCTGTCTTTTAATACCATTAACAGGATTCTATTTTCATGACTTCAAAGTCAAGATGAATATGGGAAAAAAATCTAGCCTAATATCTGTGTTTGCAAACATCCAAATACTTGTTTTTATGTCACTACTGCATTCTTAGAGTTTTTTCCATGTCAGTCATATTGGTAAAGAACATGAGCCCTTGCATTTCTGTTTTGAATTGTAAGGATAAGTAGAAATCAGGGGAAGCACTACAGACATTCCAAAACCATTGAGCAAGGAAAAGCTTGCAAACATGGTAATTTTATTGGGCTGACAAAAAACAGAGCTGCCTTAACATGACTCAGATTTTCCACGCAGTCAAGGGGCATTACCTCAGAATGTCTTCCTATTGTGGAGAAACACAGTGGTATCTATCGGTAGTAGAGCAGCAAATATTTACTGCCTTAAGGTACCAGCAGGTGAAAGGTGAAGTAGCCAATACGAAAACTTAAAAAGATGGTTAGGGAGTGAGAAGAGCATAAATGACATTATGAAAGCCCCAAAGAATAGTGACATTTATGAGGACTTGCTAAGAATATAGTGCAGAGGGAGTCAAGCTAGGGGTTGTGAATGACCCTGGTACACAGTGAACTCAGAAAAGCCATGATAGGAAGTTTAAGGAAGGATGGTGGAGGGCTTTGAACATCAAGCCAAAGAGCCTGGATTTTGTTCTGGAGACACTGGGAACCCACAAACAGTTTGTAAGCAGGGGCTGACATAATAGTTTGTGCCATGGGAAGATTGATTACCTGCTGACAATGTGAAAAGGGGAAGTGTATGCAGAAGGTTTCCTGGTTTTCAGATGACAAGGTGCCATCAAGATACAAAGGACCTTTTTTTTTTAGTTGCCTTAGCAGAAATCTTACATATCCAATTCTTTTTTCTTTTAAGCTTTAAAATCTGTACATGTGGCAAAATTGTAGTCTTTAGCCTTAAATTAAGATTTTTAATTTTGTAACAAAAACTGGGGTCTGAACTGCAAATCTTTCCTTTTTATTTTATTATTTTTTCCCCTGCAGTTAGTAACATTCAACAAAAGCATGAGTTGTAGAATGACATAAAGGTCACAAGAGAAGAAAAACACTGTGGTATAGAAAGCCTTACTCAGTCTCTGTCTACCATGTAAGAAAACAAACAAACAAACAATGACAACAAAAAAAAACAAAACCCCAAAATACTTTATCATGCAATCCCATGGTTGCTTTACTAGTAATTATGAGAGGTCTGTAAACTCACAATTACATAACTAAGGAAACACTATATTATTTTCTTTCTGAGGAAGACATATTTTGCTATTTCTCTTAAAAATTGACAGTAATATTCGTTCATGTCTTCCTGTGCTGTACACATTATTAGCTATAAGCAATTAATGGAACCCAAATGAACCATGGGCATATTTTACTGAACTGCCCTCTATATCATTTTGACACTTTTAAATTTAACAAATGTTGGCTGAACAGTAGATACATGATATAATTTTCACCCCCTCTAAATAGCATCAAGAAAAGTAGAAGCATTCTGAATCTTTACATAGATAACTACAATTACTATAATCTTTTTTATATCATCTCTCAGAATATATTTAAATTATAAATGTCATAAAGGGATTTCAAAGATATACAATTCAAATACAATTAAGGCAGGTGTCATTTCTTTCTATTTGTAACTTACCTTTCACAAAACCCCACAAAGAAACATTTTGTCAACTAATAATTTAATAAATTTGACTTGTGATTTGAAGTGTTAAAACAAAGGATTTTTTTCAGTACAAGTCATAGAAGAGGGTTGTCGACTGTACTGTTTCAGAACTCTTTTTCAGTAAAGAAATCTTATCTAATCCTGTTTCATCCTTTAAAACTGCCTACATGCTAATCTCTAGGGACAAATTTAATACTTTGCAACAAAGAGAATATATCCCTTTTCAGTTTGAATAGAGGAATTGTTAGGACACCAGTGAGGTATGAATAACATTATAATGCTGCCATTTACTTGGCAAAAGAAAAAGAAAGTCTCTTGTTGCAACCAAAGAAGAAGGCCTCCTTCTTTGGGTTAAATTTTTTGACCCCTGGTATATCCCCAGACACCTATGTTACTGTGCTATTTGGGTCTTCTACCTCTTGCGAAGTAAACACTGAGCAAATCTAAGTAAACAGTTTGTTTTAGTTGAAGATAGAAAGACTCCATTTAATTGAGTTTTGATGATAGATGTGCTCCAAATGGTGCAAACAACTTTGACATGGTAAAATAATATTGTCTTATGGCATGTGTAACACTACATAAAGAATCTTAGCTTAGCACTTTCTGAGTTTACAACATTTAAGTGAGAAAATGACAAAAGAAAGCCAAACTGTCAGAAACAGAAAAACCTTGAACAATCCTAAAATACAGAGTATAATTCTCTTCTTTATTCATTTGATTTTGGGAATAATCTTTGCAACAGAAGGAAGGGAATGAGAAAACAGCTGAACTTTGTACTTGTGAAACTTTATTTTTCTGTAGTCCACTGCATCTAGCTGAAAATAACACCCCAACTAACACTTGAGCATTGATTATATGAGATGGTTGTGGGTGAGTAGTCGAGGCAAATCAACATGTAAAGGAAAGTAAACTTGGAGACAAATCTTGTGCTTCTATTTTGTTTACTACCATTTGTGGATTAGGTTATATATAAAGTATATTGTTATTAAAATCATGCAGAGGATTTAAAAATCAAAATCTTATGTCTCCAGTTGCTATATAAAATGCTCATTTGCATTTTTATTAGAAACCAACTTAGTGTGAAATGGCAAAATGCAGGATTAGATTGTTATTAAACTCAAAGACTAACTTTTTTTTTTTTTAGATTTTATTTATTTATCAGGGAGAGAGAGAGAGAGAGCACAGGCAGGCAGAGAGTGGCAGGCAGAGGTAGAGGGAGAAACAGGCTCTCTGCTGAACAAGGAGCCCGATCCCAGGATGCTGGGATCATGACCCTAGCCAAAGGCAGCCGCTTAACTGACTGAGCCACCCAGGCATCCCAAAGACTAGCAGTTTTATTCTCTTACCTTGGCAGTAGAGGTAATCCTTTCACCAGCTTTTGAGAAGTATTTTATATAGTCTTACTAAACGTCAATTATATATAGATAGATTGATCGCTCTTCATATATTCCTTAGAAACAAACTTTTTGACATTCAGAAGAGTCACTTGATTTGATCTCAGACACATAATATAGCTAATGTCATTTACTATGTGTTTTCATATGTGTACTACTTTTTCTTTATGGGACCACCATGGCCCCGTTTAAGTGCAGGACAATAGTATCGTATGGGAACAAATGTGGAATTTCAGAATCAGGAAAACTTAGGAAAAGTAGACATTGGAAAAAGTGATTTGGGATAATTATAAGCTATCATTCAGTATTCTCTGGATGTTCTCAAAGTTATACTACCAGTAATAAAGTCCAAGTGTTTTTGAGTCCCCATCCAAGGAAATTAGAAAAGCAAATATGTCACCTATCCAATACTTGCAATATATGTTATAAGCTTTGGAGCCACTGTTTCTCATCAAGAATGTTCTTAATTTTCTTTCTCTTCTGTATTTTTAACTTTCCTTTTACAACTGATTTTTGGTTTTATGTGTCTAAATATTCTCACATCTTCTATCTTAAAAAGTAAAGTCTCCTGAACAGATACTTCACAAAGAATATACAAATAATTGAAAACCCATGAAAAATTCTTAACTTTATAAGAACCCAGATAAAAGCTCACTCTAGAATTACTGAAATTTATGATAGTTGTCTTCAAAGAGAGTGAAAGTATCACCTGCTAGAAAGAATGTGGAAAAACTGAAACTTTCAAAAACCACTAGTGGGAAACTAGAATGACACAAGCACTTTCAAAAACAGTTTGACATTTTCTTATAAAGTGAAATATACACCAGCCTATATGACCCAGTAGTCCTAGAAAACTGAGGAGATATGTCCATAAAAAGACTTGTTCAGAAATGATAAAATGTTCATCAGCAGATGCGTAGGTAGATGATCCATATCAGTCCAATGGAATACTACCCAGCAACAGAAAGCAAAGAACTGATGATAAACAAGAATATTATGTTGAATGTAAGAAGGCAGACCAAAAAGAGAACCTATACTGTATGCTTCATATAAAGTTCTAGGACGAGCAAAACTAAGACATGGGGACAGAAATTAGAATAGTGACTTTCTTGGAGGATTGATCTGAAAGAGACATAGGGAATTTTCTGGGGTGATAGAAATGTTCTACATACCATGAGTGAGGTGGTAGTTACATGGGTATATAGTTTTTCAAAACTGTTTGAAACTTACACTTAAAATTTGTGTATTTTCTGGTAGATAAATTATAACTCAGAAAATGGCAATTAAGATCCTATCTGATTCCATATTGGACATCTGATAAAACCCAACTCTTTAATAGCCAAACTTTTAGAATATGTTATTTCCAGTTGTATTTTCCACTTCCTTACCTTCTGCTCAGCGTTAAAGTCAGTCATTGACTATAGTAAGGTTCTGTCCCCATATGCTGTTCCTCCCATAAGGTCCCCTACCCATATGGTATTCCTCCTATCCAAAATTCTCTTTCCCTGGATTTGGGTTGTCTATTGCCTACTCATTCTTTAAGTGTCAGCCTAAATATCACCATCTCCTAACTCTCTATACTGTGTTTCATGCTGTAGTTATGTTTTCCCATAATATTATCTACTTTCATAAGATAGCATTTAATTATCTCTTCACATAATTACTTGCTTCACTTACCTCTCTTTACACTGGACCATATGCCCTGGACATGGATGTTTATTTTGTTCACTCCTGTGAAGTGTTTAGTACATAGTATCTGAAAAACTATTTGTCGAATGAATGAATGAATGAATGAATCAGGAAACAGATGCCTTAGCTTTCACATATCTGTTCTGTCACTCCTCCTTTGATTTCTTACAAATTCTCTTCCCATAATGCTTATTTGAGCCCTCAACGTCTCTTTCCTAGCTCTTTGTAATAAAGTCCTAATATAGCTCTCTGCCTTTGGTCTCTTTCTCATCCTGCATTGACATTGCTAAGAGAAACATTCCACTAAAAATGCCCTTAAAAAGCAAGCCATTTTCTCTTTCATCAAAATATTTAATTATTAAACAAATTAAAAACTGCTGACATCATTTCTTCAGGATCAGTCCTTTTATTTCCATGTCAGGGTCTCTTGGACATCCATTTTTTCTGTCCACTTCTACCTTTTCTTCACCCTTTGCCAACCTCTTAACTGGTCTCTGATTCCAGTGCCTTTCCATTCAACTGTCTTCCACAGACTCATCATTGTTATTGCCTCTTAAATGTTACCATATTTCTTTTCAGTTGAAAAACTATTATTGGCCTGCTGTTGTCTATAAGATAACATTTGTAATTTCTTACCTGGGCACGCAGGACCCTCTGCAATGCAGTTCTTAAAAACCATTTGCACATGCTGTTTCTTATTTTACTGGAAGGTCCATTTCTCCATTCTTCACCTTGAAATTCTCAGTGAAATACCACACCATTAGTGGTCTAATCCAAGCACCCAGAAATGGCTAATTTTCCTGCTTGTTGTCTGTGCTACCCCATGGTTAGTTCGTATTTCTGCAATAATACTTCCATACTGTATAATGACTTTTCTCTCTTTTCATGTTTGTTTTACCTTGTAAAGAGTATGGATCCTTGAGGATAACAACAATCTATTATTTTACTTTTATTCCCTGTATTTAGGGCTAGAAAGATGATCAATAAATATCTCTCCAATTAATGCACTAATGAATGATGGATCCATACCATTTCTCAGTGCACTTGGCATTTTTACATGCTGTGCTTTTGCTTCTGTGGTTTGTTCAGCCTGGATTGCCCCCCTTCCAGTTCTGTGATTAGTGAAAACTTATACGTCTTAAAGTTCTGATTCAATTGATTCCTTTTATGTGACACTCTACTTTCTTGAGTAAGAATTAATTATACCTCCTGTTTGTTCCTTTGGTGGCTGTTGCCTAGCTATCCATTATTTAACTTAATAAACGTAACACTGTGAACTGCCTACATGGCAGGCACTGTAAGTTATTGCACTTACATTAGAGAATGTGATCTGGTGGCTACTTGAGAAGTTCACCATCTAATAGAGAGAAATATTTGTAAAAATACAGATAATCAAGGTGAGAATAAAATGCTATAAGATCAGAGAGCTTAGAGGAATTAATTTGACATGATTCATAGGCAATGATTCATAGAGTGGTTGAGATTTGAGGTGGTACTTGAAAAAGGCATAGGAGTTTGACAGGCAAATGGGTGGTTGTAAAGATATTCCAGGCAGAAGAAACAGCCTTTGTAAGTGCACAGATTCATGAAAAAGAACTCTGGCAACTGATTCACCCCCTTTTAGTCTCTGCAATGATCTCCTAAACTCCTTGTCCATGGATATAACACTCTTGAACTCCAGCTAACAATTTACTAACTCTCATCAATAGACTCTAGTCAACCTCTCCAATGGCTAAACCTTGGACTTGGTGCCACCTAGAAAAGTAAAAACTCTAAAATTCTTAATTCCAATACTCCCTTCTCATACTCCTTATTCACCCACTTAATTTACCACTCTTATTTTCTGTACTTGTCATGATCTTATGACTCTTCAATTCATACTACCTCTCTTGAGGGTGTACTCTCTGTTTTTTTCTATAAGGTATGTTGAAAGAATGGCTTCAAGATTTAGAAAACATAGTAACCAAATCATTAATAATAAATACTATTTTTAAAAAAGGTTTTATTTATTTATTTGAAAGAGAGAGACACAGCAAGAGAGGGAACACAAGCAGGGGGAGTGGGAGAGGGAGAAGCAGGCTTCCTGCCAAGCAGGGAGCCTGATGTAGGGCTCAGTCCCAGGAACCTGGGATCAGGTCCTGAGCTGAAGGCAGATGCTTAACAACTTAGCCACCCAAGCGCCCCTTATGACAAATATTGTAAAAATATGAACATTGTAAAGTGTGGTTTTGGAGCTTTCCTCTTGCTGTACTTAGGTGCATCCAAAGGTGGCTCCAGATATAGAGCATGATATTCTATAGTAGTTACTTCAGTAGAATCCCATATCCCTAAAAAGGTATCCTTGCAGCCTAACTAGCTGAGAAGTGACCAAAAAATAGTTTCAGAGTACAGTTAGGACTTCTTTAGGCTCCTTTTTGGGGGTCATATACTCAGACAAGAATTTCTAAATTAAGTATGAGTGTCCCACATTAGATAAAAATCATACCTTATTTAAGGGGATTACTTAAATCACTTTCAATTCTACACTGCAATGTTACATGTTTAGATATATGATTTGTATATATTTCTTTAATTACCTTTAACTTTTGTGACTGTACATGAAATCAGGAAAACTACTGAAATAAAACATTAAAGATGATAGCCCCAATATTTTAAATAGTGCTTTATTCTATCATTTAATTTTTTTTCAATGAACACTCTTTTTAAAATTTACGTTCAGTTAGCCAACCTATAGTACATCACTAGTTTTGGATGTAGCATTCAACAGTCCATCAGTTGCGTATAACACCCAGTGGTCATCACATCATGTGTCCTCCTTAACGTCCATCGCTGAATGACCCCATCCCCCCACTCATTCATCAAAATCCTAGAGGAGAACACAGGCAGCAAACTCTTCAGCCTCAGCCACAGCAACTTCTTGCTAGATGTGTCTCCGAAGGCAGGGGAAACAAAAGCAAAAATGAACTTTTGGGACTTCATCAAGATAGAAAGCTTCTGCACAGCAGAGGAGATAGTCAACAAAACTAAAAGGCAATCTACAGAATGGGAGAAGATATTTGCAAATGACATATCAGCTAAAGAGCTAATATCCAAGATCTGTAAAGAACTTATCAAACTCAACACCTCCCCCCAAAAAAAATCCAGTCAAGAAATGGGCAAAAGACATGAACAGACACTTCTCCAAAGAAGACATACAAATCTTACATGCAACTAATGAATCATTAAACACTACATCAAGAACTAATGATATTCTAAATGTTGGCTAACTGAACTTAATTTAAAAAAAAAAAAGGAGGACATCCAAATGGCCAACAGACATATGAAAAAGTGCTCAGCATCTCTTGGCATCAGGGAAATACAAATCAAAACCACAATGAATTACCAGCTCACACTAGAATGGCTAAAATAGTGCTTTATTTTAATACAGATTATATTTAAAATGTACTGTGTTAATATTGTTCTAAGTATTTGGCAGAGATGGTATCTTGGAGTGAATTAGGATTCAGAGTGAGGAAATCTGGATTCAGAGCCTGGATTTACAACCAACAGTTTTGGGAAAAATCCTACACATCGAATCATCCCAGCTGTGCCACTTACCACCTATGTTATCTTCAATATGTTACCCAAGCTCTGTGAGCCTCAAAATTCCACATATAGAATGTAGATGATATAGAACTTATATCCAAAGGTTGTTATTGATATTAAATGAGATTGGTATAGATATTAAATGAGATTAAATGAACCCTAAAAATCACTCAAAGTCACTTCTGCCCTATTTTATTCATTGAAACAATTTTTCTAATCTTACACTGACTCAACTGTAAGAGGCACTATACTGCCTTTTTGATGGGGAGTGGCAAGGTTCTAGAGAACATGTAGAACTGCAAATATTGCTGTGACCATTTTTGGAAAATACAATCTGCCATATTCATAAAGATTGCCAAGAAATTTAGCTACCAGAAACATATTCTTCTTGGTTTAGCTGGGGTTGCAGTATAAAGACAGTCACACTAGCTTTTCCTTCTGTACTTGATTCTCTACATCATTAGTACAATCTTTATTTTCTTAAGTTTTTATTTAAATTCGTTAGTTAACATACAGTGTTATATTAGTTTCAGTTATACAGTATAGTAATTCAACACTTCCATATATCACCCAGTGCTCATCACAAGTGCACTTCTTATTTCCCATCACCTATTTAATCCCCCCACATCTACCTCTTTTCTGGTAACCATGTTTGTTCCCTATAGTCAAGGGTCTTTTTCTTGGTCTGTCTCTGTCTCTCTTTTTTTTCCCCCTCTGCTCATTTGCTTTGTTTGTTAAATTCACATATGAGTGAAAATCATATTGTATTTGTCTTTGACTGATTTGTTTCACTTGGCATAATACTCTCTAGCTCCCTTCATGTCATTGTAAATGGTGAGACTTCATTCATTTTTATGGCCGAGTAATATTCCAATGTATATATATATATATATACCACTTCTTTATCCCTTCATCAGTTGATGGTCACTTACACTTTTTCCATAATTTGGCTTTTGTAGATAATGCTGCTATAAACATCAGGGTGCATGTATTCTTGACTAGTATTTTTGTATTCTTTGGGTAAATACCTAATAGTATTATTGCTGGATCACAGGGTCATTGTATTGTTAACTTTTCAAGAACTTCTGTACCATTTTCCAGAGTGGCTGTACCAGTTTGCACTCCCATCAACAGTGTAAGAGTGTTGGTTACCCTTTCTCCTTATATTCCCCAACACCTGTTGTTTTTTGCATTGTTGATTTTAGCCATTCTGACAGGTGTGAGGTGATATTGTAGCTTTCATTTGCATTTCCCTGATGATCAGTGATGTTGAGCATCTTTTCGTGTCTCTTTTGGCCATCTGGATGTTGTCTTTGGAAAAATGTCTCTTCGTGTGACCATTTTTTAATGGATTATTTGTCTTTTGGATGTTGGGTTTTATGTTATTTATGTATTTTGGATATTAACCCTTTATCAGATGTGTCATTTGCAAATATCTTTCCCCATTCTATAGGTTGCCTTTTAGGTTATTTTTTTTTTATTTTTTATTGTTTCCTTCATTGTGCAGAAGCTTTTCGTTTTAATGTAGTCCCAATAGTTTATCTTGATTTTGTTTCTCTTACCTGAGGAGACCCATCAAGAAAGAAGTTGCTATGGCTGATGTCAAATAAGTTACTGGCTGCGTTCTCCTCTAAGATTTTTATGGTTTCAATTCTCACATTTAGGTCTTTCACCCATTTTGAATTTGTTTTTGTGTATTGTGTAAGAAAGTGATTCAATTTTATTCTTTTGCATGTTGCTGTCCAGTTTTCTCAACACCATTTGTTGAAGAGACAGTCATTTTCCCATTGGATATTCTTTCCTGCCTTGCTGAAAATTAATTGACTTTATAGCTGTGGGTTCATTTCTGGGTTTTCTATTCTGTTTTGTTGATCTATGTGTCTTACTTTTATGCCAATACTATGTTGTTTTGATTACTACAGCTTTGTAATATAATATGAAGTCTGGAATTGTGATGTCTCCAGCTTTGCTTTTCTCTTTTAAGGTTGCTTTGGCTATTTGGGTTTTTTCGTGGTTCCATACAAATTTTAGAATTGTTTGATATAGCTCTGTGAAGAATGCTATTGGTATTTTGATAAGGATTGCTTTAAGTGTGTAGATTGCTCTGGGTAGTGGAGACATTTTAATAATATTTGTTATTCCAATCCATGAACATGAAATGTCTTTCCATTTCTTTGTGTCATCTTCAGTCTCTTTCATCATTATTTTATAGTTTTCAAAATATAGATCTTTCACCTCTTTGGTTAGGTTTATTCCGTAGTATCTTATGGTTTTTGGTGAAACTGCAAATTGGACTGATCCTTAATCTCTCTTTCTGCTGCTTCATCTTTGGTGTATAGAAATGCAACAGATTTCTCTACATTGACTTTTTATCTTGTGACTTTAATGAGTTTGTGTGTCCTAGCAGATTTTTTGTGGGGTCTTTCAGGTTTTCTAGATCTAGGATCATGTCATCTAAAACAGTGAAAATTTTACTTTTTCCTTGCCAATTTAGATGCATTTTATTTCTTTTTGTTGTTTGGATACTGTGGCTAGGATTTCCAGTCCTACGTTAAATAACAGTGGTGAGAGTGGACATCCCTGTCTTGTTCCTGACTGTAGAGGAAAAGTTCTCAGTTTTTCCTCATTGAGGATGATATTAGCTGTAGGTTTTTCATATATGGCCTTTATTGTTTTGAGGTATGTTCCCCCTAAAACTACCTTGTTGAGGGTTTTTAATCATGAATGGATGTTGTGTTTTGTCAAATGCTTTTTCTGCATCTATTGAAATGATCATATGGTTCTTAGCCTTTCTTTTATTGATATAATGTATCACATGGATTGAATCACAAATATTGAACCACACTTGCAGCCCAGGAATAAATCCCACTTGATTGTGGTGAATGATTTTTTTAATGTATTGTTGGATTCAGCTTTCTAGTATTTTATTGAGAATTTTTCCATCTACGTTCATCAGGGTTATTGGCTTATAGTTCTTTTTTTAGTGGTATCTTTATCTAGTTTTGGTATGAGGGTAATGCTGGCCTCATGAAATGAATTTGGAAGTTTTCCTTGCTTTTCTATTTTTTTGGAATGGTTTGAGAATTGTAGGTATTAACTTTTCTTCAAATATTTGGTAGAATTAGCCTGTGAAGCCATCTGGTCCTGAACTTTTGTCTGTTGGGAGATTTTTAATTACTGATTCAGTTTCTTTGCTGGTTATCAGTCTGTTTAAGTTTTCTGTTTCTTCCGGTTTCACTTTTGGTAATTTATATGTTTCTATGAATTTATTCATTTCTTCAGGCTGTCCATTTGTTTGGCATATAGTTTTTCATAATATTCTAATTATATTTTGTGGTGTTGGTTGTTACTTCTCCTCTCTTATTTGTGATTTTATTTACTTGGATCCTTTCTCCTTTCTCTTTGATAAGTCTAGCTAGGGGTTTATCAATTTTATTAATTTTTTTCAAAAATTAATTTCTATTAATTAGTCTCTATGAAAATTAATTTCTATTTTTTAAATTTCCCCTTCTCCTGCTGGCTTTAAGTTTCATTTGTCATTGTTGTTGTTGCTGCTGTTGTTTTTCTAGCTCCTTTAGGTGTAAGGTTAGGTTGTTAATTTGAGAGTATTTTTCTTCTTGAGGTAGGTCTGTATTGCTATTTAATTCCATCTTCTGACTGCTTTTGCTGCATCCAAAGGTTTTGGAGCATTGAATTTTCTTTCTTTTTAAAATTTTATTTATTTATTTGGCAGAGAGAGAGAGTACAAACAGGGGAGGTGACAGAGGGAGAAGCAGGCTCCCCGCTGAGCAAGGAGCCAATGCAGGACCGATCCCAAGACTCTGGGATCATAACCTGAGCTGAAGGCAGAGACAATCAACTGAGCTACCCACGCATCCCACGAACCATTAAATTTTCATTTTCATTTGTTTCCATGTGCTTTTTTTTTCTTTTTAAGATTTTACTTATTTATTTGACAGAGAGAGAGATCACAAATAGGCAGAGAGGCAGACGGGGGCGGGGGGAAGCAGGCTCTCTGCTGAGCAGAGAGCCTGTGGTGGGGCTTGATCTCAGGATGCTGAGATCATGACCTGAGCTGAAGGTAGAGGCTTTAACCCACTGAGCCACCCAGGTGCCCTGTTTCCATGTGTTTTATTTCTTCTTTGATATCCTTGTTGACCTATTCATTGTTTAGTAGCATGTTCTTTAATCTCCACATATCCGGGTCTTTCCAGATTTTTTCTTGTGGTTGACTTCAAGTTTCATAGTGTTGTGGTCGGAAAAGGTGCATGGTATAACTTCAGTATTTTTATATTTGTTGAGGTCCGATTTGTGACCTTATATGTGATTTATTCTGGAGATTGTTCCAGGTACACTTTAAAAGAATGTGTATTCTGCTGTCAGTATGGAATGTTCTGAATATATCTCTTAAGTCCATCTGGTTTGGTGTGTCATTCAAAGGCATTGTTTCCTTGTTTATTTTTTCTTTAGATGATCTGTTCCTTGATGGATGTGGGGTGTTAAAGTCCCCTACTGTTACTGTGTTATCGTCAATTGTATTATCCCTTATGTATATTATTGTTTTATGTATTTATATATTCTTCGTGGATTGCCCCCTTCATTATTATATAGTGCCTTCTTGATCTCAACTGCAATCTTTAAATTGAAATTTTTATCCTTTTCATTATAGTCCTAAGCCAAATAGAATAATGTAGAATTTTTCTTGTATTCAACATATTATCTATATATGTAAGAAAAATATATCTCTCGGTTTTATTTCCTTCCTTATTCTACTTAAATCACTTGAACCCTCTCTTTACTTTCTTGGTGATATCAGTATCCCCAATTTCTCCCTATTCTTTCATCCAGTATACTAAACCAAGCTACAAACCTAAATGGGTCTCACCACCTACATTTTTTTTTAAGCTATGTCACTTATTTTAAAGAAAAATTTTTTATTTATTATTTTTTTATAAACATATAATGTATTTTTATCCTCAGGGGTACAGGTCTGTGAATTGCCAGGTTTACACACCTCACAGCACTCACCATAACACATACCCTCTCCAATGTCCATAACCACCCTCTCCCTTTCCCAACCCCCACCCCCGGCAACCCTCAGTTTGTTTTGTGAGATTAAGAGTCACTTATGGTTTGTCTCCCTCCCAATCCCATCTTGTTTCATTTATTCTTTTCCTACCCCACTAACCCCCCCATGTTGCCTCTCCACGTCCTCATATCAGGGAGATCATATGATAGTTGTCTTTCTCCGATTGACTTATTTCACTAAGCATGATACCCTCTAGTTCCATCCACGTCGTCGCAAATGGCAAGATTTCATTTCTTTTGATGGCTGCATAGTATTCCATTGTGTATATATACCACCTCTTCTTTATCCATTCATCTTGATGGACATCTAGGTTCTTTCCATAGTTTGGCTATTGTAGACATTGCTGCTATAAACATTCGGGTGCACGTGCCCCTTCGGATCACTACGTTTGTATCCTTAGGGTAAATACCCAGTAGTGCAATTGCTGGATCATACGGTAGCTCTATTTTCAACATTTTGAGGAACCTCCATGCTATTTTCCAGAGTAGTTGCACCAGCTTGCCTTCCCACCAACAGTGTAGGAGGGTTCCCCTTTCTCCGCATCCTCACCAGCATCTGTCATTTCCTGACTTGTTAATTTTAGCCATTCTGACTGCTGTGAGGTGATATCTCATTGTGATTTTGATTTGTATTTCCCTGATGCCACGTGATGTGGAGTACTTTTTCATGTGTCTGTTGGCCATCTGGATGTCTTCTTTGCAGAAATGTCTGTTCATGTCCTCTGCCAATTTTCTTGATTGGATTAGTTGTTCTTTGGGTGTTGAGTTTGCTAAGTTCCTTATAGATTTTGGACACTAGCCCTTTATCTGATTTGTTGTTTGCAAATATCTTCTCCCATTCTGTCAGTTGTCTTTCGGTTTTGTTAACTATTTCCTTTGCTGTGCAAAAGCTTTTGATCTTGATGAAATCCCAATAGTTCACTTTTGCCCTTGCTTCCCTTGCCTTTGGCGATGTTCCTAAGAAGATGCTGCTGCAGCTGATATCGAAGAGGTTGCTGCGTGTGTTCTCCTCAAGGATTTTGATGGATTCCTTTCTCACATTGAGGTCCTTCATCCATTTGGAGTCTATTTTCGTGTGTGGTGTAAGGAAGGGGTCCAATTTCATTTTTCTGCATGTGGCTGTCCAATTTTCCCAGCACCATTTATTGAAGAGGCTGTCTTTTTTCCATTGGACATTCTTTCCTGCTTTGTCGAAGATTAGTTGACCATAGAGTTGAGGGTCTATTTCTGGGCTCTCTATTCTGTTCCATTGATCTATGTGTCTGTTTTTGCGCCAGTACCATGCTGTCTTGATGATGACAGCTTTGTAATAGAGCTTGAAGTCCAGAATTGTGATGCCACCCACTTTGGCTTTCTTTTTCAATATTCCTTTGGCTATTTGTGGTCTTTCCTGGTTCCATATAAATTTGAGGATTATTTGTTCCATTTCTTTGAAAAAAATGGGTGGGATTTTGATAGGGATTGCATTAAATATGTAGATTACTTTAGGGAGCATAGACATTTTCACAATATTTATTCTTCCAATCCAGGAGCATGGAACATTTTTCCATTTCTTTGTGTCTTCCTCAATTTCTTTCATGAGTACTTTATAGTTTTCTGCATATAGATTCTTAGTCTCTTTGGTTAGGTTTATTCCTAGGAATCTTATAGTTTGGGGTGCAATTGGAAATGTGATTGACTCCTTAATTTCTCTTTCTTCTGTCTTTTTGTTGGTGTATTGAAATGCAACTGATTTCTGTGCATTGATTTTATATCCTGACCCTTTACTGAATTCCTGTACAAGTTCTAGCAGTTTTGGAGTGGAGTCTTTTCGGTTTTCCACATAAAGTATCAGATCATCTGTGAAGAGTGATAGTTTGACTTCTTCTTTGCCGATTTGG
The DNA here is from genome assembly GCF_922984935.1 of Meles meles. Taxonomy (NCBI): domain Eukaryota; kingdom Metazoa; phylum Chordata; class Mammalia; order Carnivora; family Mustelidae; genus Meles; species Meles meles. The sequence continues at coordinate 83,457,364 of NC_060071.1, read as the reverse complement.
ATGCCTTTAATTTCTTTTTGTTGTCTGATTGCTGAGGCTAGGACTTCTAGTACTATGTTGAATAGCAGTGGTGACAAAGGACATCCCTGCCATGTTCCTGACCTTAGCTGAAAAGCTCTTAGTTTTTCTCCATTGAGAATGATATTTGTGGTGGGTTTTTCATAGATGGCTTTGATAATATTGAGGTATGTGCCCTCTATCCCTACACTTTGAAGAGTTTTGATCAGGAAGGGATGCTGTACTTTGTCAAATGCTTTTTCAGCATCTATTGAGAGTATCATATGGTTCTTGTTCTTTCTTTTATTAATGTGTTGTATCACATTGATTGATTTGCAGATGTTGAACCAACCTTGCAGCCCTGGAATAAATCCCACTTGGTCGTGGTGAATAATCCTTTTAATGTACTGTTGAATCCTATTGGCTAGTATTTTGGTGAGAATTTTTGCATCTGTGTTCATCAAGGATATTGGTCTGTAGTTCTCTTTTTTGGTGGGATCCTTGTTTGGTTTTGGGATCAAGGTGATGCTGGCCTCATAAAATGAGTTTGGAACTCATTTCTATTTTTTGGAACAGTTTCAGGAGAATAGGAATTATTTCTTCTTTAAAGATTTGGTAGAATTCCCCTGGGAAGCCGTCTGGCCCTGGGCTTTTGTTTGGAGATTTTTGGTGACTGTTTCAATCTCCTTACTGGTTATAGGCCTGTTCAGGTTTTCTATTTCTTCCTGGTTCAGTTGTGGTAGTTTATATGTCTCTAGGAATGCATCCATTTCTTCCAGATTGTCAAATTTGTTGGCGTAGAGTTGCTCATAGTATGTTCTTATAATTGCCTGTATTTCTTTGGTGTTAGTTGTGATCTCTCCTCTTTTTCATGATTTTATTTATTTGGGTCCTTTCTCTTTTCTTTTTGATAAGTCTGGCCAGGGGTATATCAATCTTACTAATTCTTTCAAAGAACCAGCTCCTAGTTTCGTTGATTTGTTCTATTGTTTTTTTGGTTTCTGTTTCATTGATTTCTGCTCTGATCTTTATGATTTCTCTTCTCCTGCTGGATTTAGGGTTTCCTTCTTGTTTTTCTCCAGCTCCTTTAGGTGTAGGATTAGGTTGTGTACTTGAGACCTTTCTTGTTTCTTGAGAAAGACTTGTACCTCTATATATTTTCCTCTCAGGACTGCCTTTGCTGTGTCCCACAGATTTTGAATCATTGTGTGTTCATTATCATTTGTTTCCATGAATTTTTTCAGTTCTTCTTTAATTTCCTGGTTGACCCATTCATTCTTTAGTAGGATGCTCTTTAGTCTCCATGTATTTGGTTTCTTTCCAACTTTCCTCTTGCGATTGAGTTCTAGCTTCAGAGCATTGTGGTCTGAAAATATGCAGGGAATGATCCCAGTCTTTTGATACTGGTTGAGACCTGATTTAGGACCCAGGATGTGATCTATTCTGGAGAATGTTCCATGTGCACTAGAGAAGAATGTGTATTCTGTTGCTTTGGGATGAAATGTTCTGAACATATCTGTGATGTCCATCTGGTCCAGTGTGTCATTTAAGGCCTTTATTTCCTTGTTGATCTTTTGCTTGGATGACCTGTCCATTTCAGTGAGGGGAGTGTTAAAGTCCCCTACCATTATTGTATTATTATTAATGTGTTTCTTTGATTTTGTTATTAATTGGTATATGTAGTTGGCTGCTCCCACGTTAGGGGCATAGATATTTAAAATTGTTAGATCTTCTTGTTGGACAGACCCTTTGAGTAGGATATAGTGTCCTTCCTCATCTCTATTATAGTCTTTGGCTTAAAGTCTAATTGATCTGATATAGGGATTGCCACCCCAGCTTTCTTCTGATGCCCATTAGCATGGTAAATTGTTTTCACCCCCTCTCTGCTTGGCGGGGAGCCTGCTTCCTCCTCTCTCTCTCTCTGCCTGCCTCTCTCCCTGCTTGTGATCTCTATCTGTCAAATAAATAAAATAAAATCTTAAAAAAAAAATTAAAAAGAAATTTAAATCTGGAGGTGTCTTTGGGTCTAAAATGAGTTTCTTGTAGGCAACATACAGATGGGTTTTGTTTTTTTATCCATTCTGATACCCTCTATCTTTTGATTGGGGCATTTAGTCCATTAACATTCAGGGTAACTATTGAGAGAGATGAATTTAGTGCCATTGTATTGCCTGTAAGGTGACTGTTACTGTATATTGTCTCTGTTCCTTTCTGATCTACTACTTTTAGGCTCTGTCGTTGCTTAGAGGACCCCTTTCAATATTTCCTGTAGAGCTGGTTTGGTGTTTGCAAATTCTTTCAGTTTTTGTTTGTCCTGAGAGGTTTTTATCTCTCCTTCTATTTTCAGTGATAGCCTAGCTGGATATAGTGTTCTTGGCTGCATGTTTTTCTCATTTAGTGCTCTGAATATATCATGCCAGCTCTTTCTGGCCTGCCAGGTCTCTGCACATAAGTCTGCTGCCAATCTAATATTTTTACCATTGTATGTTATAGACTTCTTTTCCCGGACTTCTTTCAGGATTTTCTCTTTGTCACTAAGACTTATAAATTTTACTATTAGGTGACAGGGTATGGACCTATTCTTGTTGATTTTGAGGGGGGTTCTCTGCATCTCCTGGATTTTGATGCTTGTTCCCTTTGCCATATTAGGGAAATTCTCTCCAACAATTCTCTCCAGTATACCTTCTGTTCCCCTCTCTCTTTCTTCTTCTTCTGGAATCCCAATAATTCTAATGTTGTTTCATCTTATTCACCACCTACATTTTATTTATTTGTTTTTTGTTTAATGTTTTTATTTAATTTCTAGTTAGTTAACATATAGTGTGATATTGACTTCAGGAATATAGGTTAGTGAATCGTCACTTAAATATAACACCCACTGCTCATCACAACAAGTACCCTCCTTCATCCCGTCACCCATTTAGCTTATCCCCCCCCCCCTTTCCCACAACCATCAATTTGTTCTCTATAGTTGAGTCTCTTATGGTTTGTTTCCCTCTCTTCCCCCACTTCCCCTATGATCAAATGTTTTGTTTCTTAAATTCCACATATGAGTGAAATCATATGCTGTTTGTTTTTCTCTGACTGACTTATTTTTTTTTTAAAGATTTTATTTATTTATTTGACAGAGAGAGATCACAAGTAGGCAGAGAGAGAGGAGGAAGCAGGCTCCCTGCGGAGCAGAGAACCCGATGAGGGGCTCGATCCCAGAACCCTGAGATCATGACCTGAGCTGAAGGCAGCGGCTTAATCCACTGAGCCACCCAGGTGCCCCTGACTGACTTATTTTGCTTAGCATGATACACTCTAGCTCCATCCACCTTGTTGCAAATTGCAAGATGTCATTCTTTTGATGGCTGAATAATATTCCACTACATATAATATATACATGTAAATATATATATGTGTATATATATGTATATATTAAAATCCACATCATATTCCACAATATACATACCACATTTTCTTCATCCATTCATCAGTCAATGGACATTTGGGCTCTTTCTATTGTTTGGCTATTGTTTTCTTTTTTTTTTTTTTCTTTTAAATCCCACTTATTTTTACTTAAGTTTTTTTTTATTTGACTATAGTTGACACACAATGTTACATTAGTTTCAGGTATACTACATAGTAACTCAACTTCTCTGTACATTATGCTATGTTCACTGCAAGTGAAGCTACAATCCTCCCCATACAATGCTATTGTTTTCAATGCTGCTGTTAACATTGGGGTGCATATGTCCCTTCAAATCTATTTTTGTATTCTTTGGTTAAATACCTAGTAGTGCAATTGCTGGGTAATAGGTAGTTCTATTTTTAACTTTCTGAGCAGCCCGGATAACTGTTTTCCAAAGTGGCTACACCAGTTTGCATTCCCACCCAACAGTGTAAGAAGGTTCCCTTTTCTCTGCATCCTCGTCAACATCTGTTGTTTCCCATGTTGTTACTTTTAGCCATTGTGACAGGTGTGAGATGATATTTCATTGTAATTTTGATATGTATTTCCCTGATAGTGAGTGATGTTGAGTATCTTTTTATACCACCTCATTTTAATGTTATGTTTTCTAAGAAGTTGTCCTCACTGTTTTTTTATCTCACTACATGCTCATTTCACCCATAGAGCAACTATAATTATATGCTAATAATGCCTATATTTGTAAATACTGCAGTATTTACATAGTAAATTCTTATCCCTTCATCCCTAAATTTCCATGTAATCTCTAGATGGAGAAGGTAACTGAATCTCAGCTACATATTCAAACTAAATGTATTCTTCCCCTTTACTAATTACTCTTTTTACATCTTCCCTCACTTTTACCCATTTCTTTTAATCCAGAAATCTTTTACTTACCCCTCTTAAGCCTACCATCTACTTTCTATTACTTTGACTAATTGATTCTACTTCTTTAGTATCTTTAAATATGATGTCTACGATTCTGTCTTAGTTTAGGGCCTCATCATTTCTCAACTGGATGCCTTTATTCACTCCCATCCTTCCTCACACTTTGCTCCTGCTAATCTCTTTAAAATCTAAAATTACAATCAGTTCTTTAAAAAATTATTTTTAAATTTTACCAAAAAATTTACATTTTTTAAAATTTACACTCAGTTCTCATAACCTACTAAATGAAGCCCAAAGTCTTGATCATTTCTAACAAAACTCTAATTTTCTAGGGACGCCTGGGTGGCTCAGTGGGTTGGGCCGCTGCCTTCAGCTCAGGTCATTATCTCAGGGTCCTGGGATCGAGTCCCACATCGGACTCTCTGCTCAGCAGGGAGCTTGCTTCCCCCTCCTCTCTGCCTGCCTCTCTGCCTACTTGTGATCTCTCTCTCTCTGTCAAAAAATAAATAAAATCTTTAAAAAAAAACCAAACCCCCCCCCCCAAAAAACCCTCTAATTTTCTAGGATCTACCTAACTTTCTTATCTTACATATATATATACTTGGTGTTTGAAGAGTACCCAATGATTTTCTCTCCTTCAGAATGTGCTGATCTGAGACTCTGGGCTTTCTTTAGGCAGCCCTAAAAGAAAGGCTTCCTTTCTCACCTTTTTCCAATAATCCCAAAAATATTTTTGACATTTTAAAAAATATTTTATTTGTCAGAGAGAGAAAGAGCACAATCAGGGGGAGCAGCAGCTAGCTGTGGGAACAGACTCCCCGTTGAGCAAGGAGCCCAATGGGGGACTCAATCCCAGGACTCTGAGATCCTGACCTGAGCTGAAGGCAGATGCTTAACTAACTGAGCCACCCAGACATCCCTATTTTTGACATTTCAATAAGTACTTCTTCCAGGAAAACTTATCTAATGCTGCAAGCTGAGTTCCTTTCTTTAGTGGCTCCTACAGAAACCTGCGAATGTATCTACCAATCAAAACATACTGTAATCAGGGGCGGGTTGGGTTAAAGCCTCTGCCTTCAGCTCAGGTCATGATCCCAGGGTCCTGGGATCAAGCCCCACATCAGGCTCTCTGCTCAGCAGGGAGCCTGCTTCCTCTTCTCTCTCCCTGCCTGCCTCTCTGACTCGTTGCAATCTCTGTCTATTAAATAAATAAATAAAATCTTTAAAAAAAACATACTGTAATCATATTGTTGGTTTAATGGTTTCCTTTGTATAGGAATTATGTCTCATTATGATTATTTCCCTAGTGCCAATTGCAGTTTGTGTCACAGTGTATCTGCTTGATGAAAGTTTTTTAATGAGTGCATGAATACTTACCTCAAATATCCTGTCTTTTCCTCACTTTTTTTTTCTTTTTTTTCTTTCATTTTATTTATTTTTTCATTGTAACAGTATTCATTCTTTTTGCACAACACCCAGTGCTCCATGCAAAACGTGCCCTCCCCATCACCCACCACCTGTTCCCCCAACCTCCCACCCCTGACCCTTCAAAACCCTCAGGTTGCCCCAACCTCCCACCCCTGACCCTTCAAAACCCTCAGGTTGTTTTTCAGAGTACATAGTCTCTTATGGTTCGCCTCCCCTCCCCAATGTCCATAGCCCGCTCCCCCTCTCCCAATCCCACCTCCCCCCTGCAACCCCCAGTTTGTTTTGTGAGATTAAGAGTCATTTATGGTTTGTCTCCTGAAGCAAATCACTAAACCACTAGTGAACTTTACAACAAATATTTCTCTAATTGTACTACTTTGCAAATTCTCTCCAAATGTTTTTTTAGGGTTTACATCAATATTTATTACCATGATTGTATTGTATAATAATTAACTACAAAAATTCAGTGGCATAAAACAGTATTTGTTGCTCATGCATCCAGGTTTATAGTCACATGGGCAGCTATATTCATCTTGGCCGGACTTGATTACACATCTAGTGATTGTTGGCAGTTGGTTGATCTAGAATGGTCTCAAATATTATTATTAGGGCCTCTCAGTTCTGCTGCAAGTGTTTCTGGTCTTTCTTCAGGGCTAGTCTGGGAATGCCATTTTTATAGCACCTACAAAGGTATGAGAGAACAAACCTCATTATGAAAGCCCATTTTAAGCCTCTGCTGATGACACCTCTGCTAACATTATTTTAGCCAAGGCATGTCACATGAATGGTTCCAGAGAAAGAAAATTATGCCCCCTCCGTTACTGTGAAAGAGCCCTCTAAAATTATGTAACAGAGGATGAAAATAATTGGAATGTTTAAGAATTTGGATCAATAAATTGGTCATCAGTTAAAATGGTCTATCACAGGACCATTCAATCAATGAATTTGCCAGTAACTGTTGTTGGCACCAATAATTGCACAAGGCATTTTAATAAAATTATATAAAGTTATTAGAGAAAAATGGATTAATCCTTCTTTTCCTCTAGAACTTTGCAGTTCTATTTGAAATTTAAAGAAGAATTATATGGCCAAAAGTTACATGAATGGAAAAAGAGATTTTTAATTATCAAAGAAGGAAACTGTCAGGAGCAATAAGGATCATTAAGGAAGCTTTGTGGAGGAGATTGAAGAACCAGATTTGGAAATATTGCTAAGCTTTTGAGGGAGATGAAGAAGGAATTTCATGTAGAACAATTTCCCTTCTTTCATGATATCATTAGTTTATCACATAAATTGCTTAGTATTCTTTATCTGGAAATTTGCAGACATCATTCCTAAATTGGTCTCGATATGGTGATTGGTGCATTACAAGAGAATAACAACAGTAAATAAATTCATAATCAAATCTCCCTTGAAGACATAAGTAAACATATAAATAACTATAATAAATTAGAAGGGAACATGATGACTTTGATTTGATTGACAAAACTACCTGATGTTTTGTCTCCAGGGAGACATCATCAGGCATGGTGCAGATTTTCCACTGCAAATTAGAATTCTGTGCACGACTGTGCTCTGAAACTGAATTACCTTTGAATTTAAAAATGCTTTAGGGAACCAGGCTTGGGTTGATGACAAGGAGAGTTATTAGTTTTAACCACGAAATAGGATATTTACAAACTTTGTGGAAAGACCAAGATGAACCAAATGAAACAGAGCTTTTAGGAACTAATACATTAAGATAATATGGTAAAAATCTCAAATGTTCTATTAACAGTTTTATTTTGTTGTAAACTTCTGTTATTTTGTGTCTAGCTTTCTTTTACATTTCTGTTGCTATCTGGCATTTACTGACTTTATTAACATAAAATTTTCAGAGTCTTTCATAGCCATACTTTTGTACACACAGAGGTACTAATTTCTGCCAAAAAGGCATAAAGAGAAATGAATTTTCATACCAAACTAGATATTTTTGAAACAAACCACAGTGAACTATTTAAAACAGAGCATTTAATTTGTATCTCCCTACTCCACCATGCCTATCAAAAATTGTACCGTATTCGATCCCCCTTTTCTCTTCCTCTCTTCTCCCTTTGGAAGCCTTTTTTTTTTTTTTTAAGATTATTTATTTATTTATTTGACAGACAGAGATCACAAGTAGGCAGAGAGGCAGGCCGAGAGAGAGAGAGAGAGGAGGAAGCAGGCTCCCCGCAGAGCAGAGAACTCGATGTGGGACTCGATCCCAGGACCCTGGGAACATGACCTGAGCCAAAGGCAGAGGCTTTAACCCGCTGAGCCACCCAGGCGCCCCTTCTTTGGAAGCCTTTTAATAACTGGTTGAAATCACATAGAATCCAATGTTTACCTCTTCCTCTGTTCTGTTGGCACCTGAAGATGGTGCCAAAACTGCTACATCAATTTAAATGGCACACTACTTTTAAAAAGAGTAACTTTTACTCATTTATTCAGAGAAGTTATTAATGAAGCAACAATGAAGTTCATTCAGTTTTTGACAAGTGTTTCTCCTGGGGGAAAGGTGATGAAACAACCTCCAAGGGCTGGTTCATTTTTAGAACTTGTTTACAAGGTTACAGCACACTCAATTTATCTGTCTAAGAATATATTGCTTAGAGAGTTGTTCCACGAGTGTTCATCTCATTTATAAACAATGATCTAGAACATCACCTAGTGGGATTATAAAATTCTATGGATTCAGAGATGGTAGAAAGACATTGGTCAAAAATCTGTAGCCTCTAGATTGTGATTCCAGTCCTGCCTCATTATAAACTTAACTTATATATCCCTTAAGTTCCCTGGGTCTGTTTTTTTCCTTAAAAAAAAAAAAATGATAGTAAATAACACTCTTTTCTTTATAGGGTTGTTGTGAGAAATAAATGGGATACACAGTAGATTTAAAAATACTTTTATGGGATGCCTGGGTGGCTCAGTTCGTGATCCTGGGCTCCTGGATTCAGTCCCACATCTGGCTTCTGGCTCAGCAGGGAGCCTGCTTCTCCCTCGCACTCTGCCTGCTGTTTTCCCTGCTTGTTCTCTTCCTCTCTGTTAAATGAATAAATAAAATCTTTAAAAAAATACTTTTCTTTATTTTAACATGTTACAGTGGGAAATTTTAACCATATGCACATGTAAAGTGAACGATATGAAAAGCCTCCTGGTATCCATCTCTAGACTCAGCTATCATTACACGACCAATTTGTGGCTTCTGTGTTCCCATCCACTTCTTTCTCCACAAGTATTTTTTTTTTTTAAGATTTTATTTATTTATTTGACAGACAGAGGTTACAAGTAGGCAAGAGAGGCAGGCAGGGAGAGAGAGGAGGAAGCAGGCTCTCTGAGGAGCAGAGAGCCCGATGTGGGGCTCGATCCCAGGACCCTGGGATCATGACCTGAGCCGAAAGCAGAGGCTTTAGCCCACTGAGCCACCCAGGCGCCCCTCTCCACAAGTGTTTTTAAGCAAATTCACATTTTATTATATTATGTATAAATATGTTTGCATTTGTCTTAAAAACTAAAATCTCATTAAAAAGTAGCATACCATTATCACAATAAAAGTAAGAGCGATTCTTTAATACATCAACTAGTGTTTAAATTCTTCCTGTTTAATGAAGTTTTGTAACACTTTGAATCAAGATCCAAAAAAGTCCCATTTAGTCCATTTATTGTAATTAAATGTTATTTAAACTTTGTTATTCCTCTTTTTTGTTCACCTTGCCCTCACTCCTCTTTTTTATTCACCATGCCCTTTATTTGTTAGCAAAACTGAGTCATTTGTAGAATTGTTTCCTTATGCAGTTAGAATGTTGTTCTGTCTTTTGTAATTTTTGTAAGTTGTGGCTAGATAGAGAGTCTTAGTAAGGCTTAAATTTTACTTTTTTCCTGTTCCCAAATTGTATACCTAATATTATTTAGTAAACAGTGATTTTCCCCCTCTACAAACAATTGTTCCCTGTAATTTCTATTGTCAAGTAGGGCAAAGCCATGGTATACTAAAGATCATACATCATAATGTTCTGAAACATACCTTCCCATTTGTTTCATTTATGACCAAGAGAGGATTATTGTTGGACTCATTGTTGTCCCCTGATGCCCATCAATGGAACAAGTGTTCAGAAGTATGGTGGGTAATTACATTGTTTTCCTTCCATCCTTGTTCCATCTTTCTTCTTTTTAATTATCTTTAAAAAGATCTTAGTTATCTTTAACCATTTGATTTGATTCATTTAATATTGCATTGCCCTATGTGCAAATTATAAACCATGATGATAAAACTAGCAGTAAAGCCATCATTCAGTGTACTATTTGGAACATTATGAATATGGCCTTTCTCCTAGCCCATCCCATCTCCCTGCCTCTTTCCTCACATGTAAACACTGTTTCCTTGATTTATAAAAACTAGCTTTATTTTATATATTTCCATCCATAAATATTAATTAGTCTTTTTAAATCTTTTTTAAAATGGTACGCTGTATAATAGTTACTTAGAACTGAATGGGTTTATTCAAACTGTGTTCTCAAGTTTCATCCATGTAGTTGTCTTATTTGTTTATTTTCCCTGCTGCATATAATGTCACTTACCCATTTAGTCTCCTGTCATTGGACATTTGGGTTGTTGTTTTTGATGTTTTACAATTTCATACAATGTTGCTGTGGGCATTCTTATACCTGGCTCCTGGTGCACATGTTCCTAGGAGTGGAATTGCTGTGTCATATCATGTGCACATGTTCAACTTTACCAAGTTATACAAAATGCTGCCAAAGTAGTTTATCATTTTATACTACTATTAACAGTATATAAAAAATACATACAGAAAGTATATTTTATTGATCAATGACATCTTCAACAGTGGGAACTACCAGAATTTATGATTTTTGAAAAACAAGTTGTGTCAAAGAATATCTCATTGTGGGCTTATTTGACATAGCACTGATTAATAATAATGTTCCCTTTTATTTTGCTGGGTTATTGCCCATACATGTTTAAAAGTCTTTGAAATTGCTGCTCATATATTTTTCCTTTTTTTGGTTTCTGCTTTAGAGGAGCCAGTTATATATTTTAGATACTATTTTTTGTCAATTATACATGCTGTAATTTTTTCCCCCATTTTGTGGTTAATCTTTTAATGTGTTAAGAATGGCTCTCAATGAACAAAAATTTAAACTACCAATGAAATTATATATATAAGTATTATCCTTCATGATTAGGAATTTAAAATTTTTCATTTTTCTTCCTATTCTGAGATCATAAAACTATTTTCTTGTTTTTTTATCTTACATTTTTAAGGTTTTGCTTTTCATATTGAAATCTTTTTTCCACTTGGAAGTGGGCTTTTGTGTATAGTGTGAAGTGTGGAGTTGGGTTCCGTTTTTTTTGCCCCATATAAACAAGTTTTGAATATCTTCTAGGGACTAGTCCTTCATATTCACAATGTTCCAACACAACCATCACTTATTATATTTTCCATATGTAGCCATGAATCTATATATTGACTTTCATCTGGTCCCACCGATCTCTTTTTCTGTCACTATTCATAGTGATATTCTATTCACTACACAGTATTATACCATTCTAAATACTTGAAATTTATAGTAATTCTTGATATTTTGGAGAAAATGTTCTCCATATTAATCTTGTTTATGAATGTTTTGACTATACTTGGCCCTTTACTCTTTCAACAAAATTTTGATGTCAAATTTTTTTTAAAAATCCTATTGGGATTTTTATTTTTATTTATTTATTATGTTATGTTAGACTCCATAGAGTACATCATTAGTTTTTGATGTAGGATTTTTATTTGAATTATATAGAATCTATGTAGTTATATTTGGAGAAATTGACATCTTCATGAGGGCATGTTTTTAATTTTGTAAACGTAGTATATCTCTGTTTATTAGGTCTTCATTAAGATCTTTCAATAAATTTTGTAATTATTTTCACAAATGATTCAAATATCTTTGTCTACTTTCTCATTAATGTATACATTTTGTTTCTGTTATAAATGATATCTTTTTAAAATTATGATCAGTTTCTGATGTATAACAAAATTCTTTCACATTTATCTTGCAACCTGACACTGTGCTAAACTTATTTTTAATAATTTGTTCACAGTTTATTTTGGATTTTCAACGTAAACAAGTATCATCTGCAATTATGGCAGTGTTTTTTCTGCTTTTCTAATTCTCAGGCATTCAGTTTCATTTTCTTATCTGATTACTATACCCAAGATCTATTAGTGTGGTGATAGATGTGTTTTTGAGTTGTTTCTAAATTTTTAAAAAAATATTTTTAATTAAAAATTTGAAAGTCTTATTTTTCTAGAGTAGTATAGATCTAGAGCAAATTAAGAGGGAAATACAGAGATAACCCATATATCTTCTGCCGTTACATAATCGCAACTTACCCCATTATCAACATCCTCCACCGGTGTGATACATTGTTATAACTGATGAAATTACATTGATAAATCATCAACCAAAAACCACTGTTTACATCAGGTTTACCATTGTGTTGACAATTTATAGTTTGGACAAAAATATAATGACATATGTTCGTCATTATAGTTTCATACAGAGTGTTTTTACTGCCTTAAACATTCTCTGTGTTCACCTCTTTCTCTCTCCCTCTGCCCAGTCTCTAGCAACTACTTATCTTTTTACTGTCTCCATAGTTTTGAATTTTCTAGAATGTTGTGTATTGAATCATAGAACATTAGCCTTTAGACTTTTCACACTAGCTTCTTTCACTTAGTGAGACACATTCATTTTTTTCCTCCATGTCTTTCCATGTCTTGAAAGATCATTTCTTTTGAGCACAAAGAATATTCCATTGTCTACATGTACCACAGTTAAGTTACCACCTAATGAAGGGCATCTTGGTTACTTCCAATTTTTGACAATTTTGAATAAAGTTCCTAAAAACATTGATGTGCAGGTTTTTATATGAGCTGAAGTTTTGAACTCTTTTGGGTAAATAACCAAGGAGTGTGCTTGCAGTATGGTATGGTAAGAGTACTTCTAGTTTTGTAAAGAAACTGCCAAACTGGGGTGCCTGGGTGGCTCAGTTGGTTAAGCATCTGCTTTTGCCTTAGGTCATGATCTCAGTCCTGGGATCCAGCTCTGCATTAGGCTTCCTGCTCAGCAGGGAAGTCTGCCTCCCTCTCTGTCTGCCTTCCCTCTCCGCTCCTCCCCCATGCTCTGTCTCGCTCTCTTTCTCTCAAATAAATAAATAAAATTTTAAGAAAAAAGAAATAGAAAAAAAGAAAAGAAAAGAAACTGCTAAACTGTCGTCCAAAGTGTCTGTTCTGTTTTGCATTCCCACCAGCAGTAAATGAGAGTCCCTCTTATTCTGTGTCCTTGACAGCATTCTCGATTTTGTTCTGGATTTTGGCCATTCTAATAGAAATGTAGTGGTATCTCACTGTTGTTTTAATTTGCATTTCCTTGGTGATATTTGACATGAAGCATCTTTCATATGCTTTTTTGCTATCTCTGTATCTTTTTTGGTGAGATGTCTGTTAAGGTCTTTGGCCCATTTTTCTCCTCTCTTAATTGGGACAGGATTGCTGAGTGGGCTATAATTGGGTAGTTCTTTCCCAGGTCAGTTAGATTCTGATAATACCCAAGTAGGTTATGCTCTGGTAAAATAGTTTCTCCTGAGAGCTGTCCTTGCTAAGAACAGAGTGCTCTGGAGTGTTTCAAAATGGTTCCTTTTCTTCTCCTCCTGCCCGAGCCAGAGGAGATTTTTCTTAGATATTACTTGGTAATCTGGTTGAGGTCTTGGAGGTAAATCTCACCGTATGGTGAGGGCCCCCCAGAGACTGGGTCTGTCTAATGTTTTTTACTTTCAAGTTTGTCTACACTGAGCTGCTAAAACTTGTCAGTTGCAGTTTGGGTTTTTCTTTCTCTGGCCCTTGTTCCCCCAGCAGTTTCTCTTGTGAGTCAAAGAAGCTGTGATGCCCTGTATTCACCTTTCTCTTCACTGTTGCAGGCTGAACTTTGCCCTTGTCCTTTCCTCTTTTACAGATCCAGGAAGAGTTGATCATTTTTCAGTATGTTCAGCTTTTTACTTGTTGTTGGAACACAGTGGTGGCTTCCAAACTCATTATATGCAGAACCAGAAAAAATGTAGCTAATTTTTTGGGGTATGCTTCCAAAATTTCCACATTAAAAATGATGTTTGCTCCAGGCTTTTCATAGGTAGCTTTTAAGGAAGTTATCTTTTATTCCTAGTGTAAGTGTATTTTTAAAATCATGAATGCATTTGAACTTATTAAAACTTTTTTTTGCATACATGAGAATGGTAACATGAATTTTCTATTAACAAATATCAAATAACTCATATTATGGAGATAAATCCTACTTGTCCATATTTTTTGTGTATCGCTATATTCAGCTTGTTCATATGTTGTTCAGAATTTTTTATTTGTGTCCACAAATTACAGTAGCCTTTTCTTTCTTCTTCCTGTCCTTTTCTAGTTTTGCTATCAAGGATATGCAGATCTCATGGAATGAGGTGGAAGGTTTGTCCTCTTGTATTTTCTGAAAAAGTTAGCTTAAGATTAGAATGCCCATCCTTGGATGTTTGGCAGAAATTACCATCACCCCGGTGATTAGTGTTTCTCTGTGAATTAAAATAAACATTCAAATTAATTGACGATTAAAATTTTCTTTCTCAGTTACTTTTTATAAGTTACATTTTCCTGGAATATTTTCATTTCATCTAAAACTTTCCAACTTATTGTCAGACAGTTGTTCAGAGTATTTTTCTTACCTTTCTAGTGGCTATGCCATTTAAAGTTAAATCTCCTTTTTTTATTCCTGGTATTATTTATTTGTGCCTCTTCTGCAGAATTTTTACATTTGTCCATTTTGCTAGGCTTTTCAGCTATTACCTTCACAGCAGCGGCACATGATGGGAGGGGAGAGAGAGTGGTCTCTGCCCCGCGCCCAGGCAATAAGGAGGTGTGTTGTCTGTAGAAAATTTAAAAACAATGGTTAAACTGACTAAAAGTTGACAAGCTTTTTATTATCATTATGCACTGGTAATTCTAAACAATATCAGTGACAAATTACTCCCCCCTTAAAAACTCTTTTATTGACCTAAGAGCTAAATAATTAATGTAGTTTCTATGGGTTTTGAAAACATGTATGTACATTTCAAAGTACTGTGTCCTTATTATTTGCATTATTAAACATCATCCCGGAAGCTAGTGGGAGAACTCCTCGTTATAGAGGCTGCCTGTGACGTACTCAGACTCAGTCATTTGCATTCATTTGGAGAGTAAATTCGTAATGGTTTGAATTTGTTAGATCTTCTTTTAGACATTTTGTGTCTCCAATTGCTATGATTGTGCATGTTCCTATGCTTATGCAGTAGATTATAAATAAATAATGATAACAAGAAATACAATCAAGTTACTTCATTTCCTTCTATGTTACTCTTGGAGTTTTATGTCATGTAAATATTTAAACAATGAAATAGAATGGGACCTACTAGGTGTAATACTTTTTTATTGGGTGAAAAGTTTTAATTCAAACATGGAATTTGAAAATACCTCTAAAATAGAAATTGATTCCTACTAGGTGTAATACTTCTTTTATTGGGTGAAAAGTTTTAATTCAAACATGGAATTTGAAAATACTTCTAAAATAGAAATTTATTCTTTATTAATAGATATTCTTTTTATTTAATTGCCCTTTGCTATTATTTATAATGTTGTTATTCATTACTGCAACAGATTTTATAGATAAAAGTTTTACTTTTCTTTTTCCAGATAAAAAGGAGTAGTACAATTTAGAAACATTATTCTATTATTTTTCTCCTTTTTCTATCCTTGATTTTTAAAAAAATATTTCTACTGGCATGATTGTATATAAGATCAAGACACACTTTCTGTGTGTCTTTCGTAGCCATTATTAGTTATTTCATTTCATGATTATTATTCACAACTATTTTTAGCATAGAAAGGATTTACTCTGCAGGTTAAAAGAAATGATCTACTCTGGCGCTCAAATATACAAGGTTTGTTGCTATTCTAATGTATCTAATTTTCTCTCTTTGGGGTTTTTTGTTTTTATCTTCATGATTCCCTTTCTCAACTATCTTTGAATTTATTTTGTGGTTCTTTTTCTAACTTCTTAAATGGTGTGCTTACCTCATTAATTCTCACCCTTTTTCTTTAGTCTCTAGATTTTTAAACAAAATTTTAATGTTGCAATTTAACAAGTATATCTTCAGTGAACGTCGAGAACTTTAGTAGCCTATGATGACACACTTTTTTTGTCATTTATAATTATCAATTCATTCTTACATTGTCTTATGTCCGCTAATTAGTTGCTGAATGTTTATCATATGCACAGCAATGTCCTTGGTGATGTGATATGTGTGCCACAAAGATCCAAGAGGACATAATTCCTACTCCTAAGGATATTATATCCATTGTTTAACAATTAGTGTGTAAAGAATCTTCCTGGCATTATTACTTGTCTTCCCGAATGTCACAAAGGGTGTATGGAAATAGGTGCTCGAATGTATTGGTGATGATGGGCACTGGATCTGAGACTGAATATGTGCTCATAGAAACTGTATTTGTTTTATCCACCATCTGATAATCTTCCACCAGAGTCCTCAGCTGCATTACTGACCTTGCCTTGGCTCCAGCTCCTATTCCTCACATTCCATAAACAAAGCCTTGTGTGTCTAATTCCCATTGTCATTAACTTCCAATCCCTCTTGGGTTTTAAAAGTAAAGTTTGCATTGCTGGTACTCCTGGCAACAGAAGGAAGGGAACTGGGGAGAGAAATGATGTTAAGGAAATCAAAGGAAAGAATGAAAACTCATCACAAGAGGGAAATGATCCACCCTGTCCCACAGATTAGTGATTCACAGTTGTTAATTTCCACAGATGATGGCATAAAACACAGATGGGAATGGGGGCAAGAAATTTGTCCACATTAGGTGCAGGGGTAGGATGTTTGTTTGTTTGTTTTTGGCAAGAACACTTTAGAGGTAGTTTTGGGTATGTCCAAGAAGAAACACATAGTGTCTAGTTAAATTTTTTGATGTTATAGCAATTGATGATCATTGCTCAGATTCATATTAGGATGTGATTGTGGTATTTTTATTTTATCATTTTTAACTGGAATGATTTTATTTTATCATTTTTAACTGGAATGATTTTATAAACATTTGGTACCCTCACCAACTAGTTAGTGATCCTGAATTATGGTTGGTTGGGAAAGGTGGTATACCTGCTTGATCTTTTCCTTTATCTACCAGTTGTGAAAAATGAGTCAATTCTTTAATATCCTCTGAAGGAAACCAGTAAGATTTTCTTAATTTTTTTTTTTGCTTTTTAATAGAATCTTTACAAAGTGATGGATAAAACATATATGTTTCAATTTGTAGCTGTCATTATTTTTTATTTTATAATATAAATTTTATACTACTATGATATTACAATAAATTTTGTAATAAAATTTATTACTATATTGTAATATAAATTTTATTATATATATATGCACACACATATATATATATTCATTTCCTTAAGTAAACAGTAGCATATGGCACATGCAGTTTTGCACCTTGATATTTTTCGCCTTTCTTGGCGATCATAGCATAGTGGTATAGAAAGATATTCCTCATTACCTTTTAGAGCTGCACAGTACTCTGTTGTGTTCAGTTACATGACTAATTCCCAATTTGATGGACATTTGCTTTGTTTCAAGCCCTATGCTATTGCAAAGATGCTATAATAAACCATCTTGTGTATTTTACCAGCATATTTTGGAATATTTTCCTGGAAGTGGGATTGCTACGTCAAAGGGTTAATATATATGAAATTTTGTTAGATGCTACTAATTCCTCTCCTTACAGGTTATGATATTTTGCATTCCAACTGCAGTGTATTAGAATGCATTTCCCAACAGCTTCATCTATAGGTTACATTGTTAAATTTTTGTATTGTTACCACTCTAGATAGGTGAGAAATGGTCTTGTGATTATAATTTCTTATAATGAACTGAACATTGTTGAAAGCCACAGACCATTTAGAATTTTGGTGCTTTTCTTTCCTTTTATTGGAAGTTAATAATATATTAAGGACACTACCCCTTTGCCTGTGATATGATTGCAGTTTTTTTCCCTCAGCTTGTCTTTTTACTTTGCTTAGCATGTTTTCCTTTTGTGGAAGTTTTTTTGTTTTGTTTTGTTTTGTTTTGTTTTAGTGTGTACTAAATATATATTTATTGAATTAAAAATATTGTCACTCAATAAATCATTAATTAGTTCATTGAAGACATACCTTTTCTTTTTTTAAATTTTATTATTTTTTTTTATTTGTTTATTTACAGCATAACAGTGTTCATTGTTTTGGCATCACACCCAGTGCTCCATGCAGTACGTGCCCTCCCTATTACCCACCACCTGGTTCCTCAACCTCCCACCCCCCCGCCCCTTCAAAACCCTCTGGTTGTTTTTCAGAGTCCATAGTCTCTCATGGTTCATCTCCCCTTCCAGTTTCCCTCAACTCCCTCTCCTCTCCATCTCCCCATGTCCTCCATGTTATTTGTTATGCTCCACAAATAAGTGAGACCATATGATACTTGACTCTCTCTGCTTGACTTATTTCGCTCAGCATAATCTCTTCCAGTCCCGTCCATGTTGCTACAAAAGTTGGGTATTCATCCTTTCTGATGGAGGCATAATACTCCATTGTGTATATGGACCACATCTTCCTTATCCATTCGTCCGTTGAAGGGCATCTTGGTTCTTTCCACAGTTTGGCGACCGTAGCCATTGCTGCAATAAACATTGGGGTACAGATGGCCCTTCTTTTCATTACATCTGTATCTTTGGGGTAAATACCCAGCAGTGCAATTGCAGGGTCATAGGGAAGCTCTATTCTTAATTTCTTCAGGAATCTCCACACTGTTCTCCAAAGTGGCTGCACCAACTTGCATTCCCACCAACTAAGTAGGCTCTATGCCCAGCATGGAACCTAACATGGGGCTTGAACTCAACAACCCCGAGGTCAAGACCTAAGCTGAGATCAAGAATGGGATGCTTAATTTACTGAGCTACTCAGGTGACCTTTCCTTGTGAAAGCTTAAAATTTAATGAGATTAGCCATTTTCCATTTATTCCTTCTGGATTTTGATTTTTTTTTTAAGATTTTATTTATTTATTTGACAGACAGAGATCACAAGTAGGCAGAGAGGCAAACAGAGAGAGGAGGAAGCAGGCTCCCTGCTGAGCAGAGAGCCCGATGTGGGGCTCAATCCCAGGACCCTGGGATCATGACCTGAGCCGAAGGCAGAGGCTTTAACCCACTGAGCCACCCAGGTGCCCCTGGATTTTGATTTTTTAAAAAAAATATTTTATTTATTAATTTGACAGAGAGAGATCACAAGTAGGCAGGGAGGCAGGCAGAGAGAGGGGGAAGCAGGCTCCCCGCTGAGCAGAGAGCCCGATGTTTGGTTCAATCCCAGGACCCTGAGATCAAGACCTGAGCCAAAGGCAGAGACTTAACCCACTGAGCCACCTAGGCACCCCTGGATTTTGATTTTTGTTAGGAAAAATTTTCCCCAAACAGAAATTAGAGAACACTTAATTTATGTTTCTTCTAGTACTTGTTTTGCTATATTGAATGTGACAACTCTCTGATCCTTTTAGAACTTATCCAGATATATAATGTAAAAAATTGGTCCATTTTAATGGTTTTCCATGTATCCATCTTCCCTCTGCTGATACGAGTTACTGACTTTCTTGTATGCTGAATATTCAGACACAGTTCGAGTATACTTTTTTTTCTTGCTCTTCTGCCAACCCTGTTTCTGCTCTCTTCTTGGTATTAAAATAGACTCGTCCCACATGTGAAGGAGGAAGGCATACAGGTTTAATGTTTTCAAAGTTATCAGGAACACAAATGTATAAGTGAAGAATTTATGGCCTTTAGCTGATAAATTTTCATGTAAATGTACATCTCTCCTCCATGTGTTTTTAACATAGACAACATGACCATTGAGCCTATATCTAACTCAGCTATTGAGTTGCTAGGTATTCCTACATATACCAGTTCCTCAAAGCTGAAGCAGGTTTATTATGCAATCTTCAAAAACATGGTATCTAAAATACATGGTGGAATTGCTTCTTATGGTAAACTGAGTCACTGGTATACACTTAATAATATATCTATTTTAGTATCTGTTACTAGAGCTTTGAGACTGGTCCTTTGAGTCATTTTATCTTGCAAGAAACAACATGCAAGATGCACTATACCTTCAACAAGATTTCCCAAATCACATTGAGTTGAAATATTCCAATTAGTAAGTTATTTGTCAATTCTCTGGACACATGCACATTCAGGTTACTGCTGTATTCTTCTGCTTGCCTGTGAATTACTGGAGAGCAACTGTTTTAAACAATGGCAGAAGGAAATAAAGAAAGGGAAAAAGTCTCTTGCAATTTTAGGGAAAATGAGTAGAAAAGAACTCTCTGGAGACTTCATTATAAATGGTTAGAACAATTATGCTAAATGGAATTGATATATTTATGTTGTTTTATTCAAGTTTATCATGTTCTATTATGAAACAATGAAATGCAGTTAATAAATTGTCAGTTCATTTTTCTTGTTTTATTTGAAAATGCTTCGGCATATTTTAGCATATCATTTTTAGAGTAGCAAATAACTCTAATGTATAACATTAATAAACGGTGATAGACTTTACTATAAATACTGCATCTGTTGCCAAGAAAAGTTACATACAAAATAGAGCATTGCAAACAGCAGTTCAGTAATTCTTTTTGTAGTAGAGACATGGGCCTTCTGTATCATTTTAAGTATCTTTGCACTACTTGACCCTCTGCACTTGGAGAATATTGTTTTTTATACATCAACAGTTTGCTGAGTTTAAGGGATTAACACCATATATGTGGTGTTGTGAGAGCCCAGAAAACCAATTGAGCAGTTTTCTCCCCCTTGTGTTTTATTTGAGGGACAGAGTTAGGATTGAGGAAAAGCTGTGACAAACTTTTCATGTGTGTAATCATAGCCAGATATTGTCACAAAGAACAACTTTAAAAATCAAGGCAGTGGAATAAAAAACTGAGATATAACACAAAATAAAAACCACGAGTGGAAAAGTTTGTGTAGACTAAATTATTTTTATTTCCAAAAGCCTTATTGTTATTTGAAAACGTTTAACTAATAAAATATGTAAGAATTCAAAATGCATTGTTTTCTGGTGTTATCTGATATATCAAAGCAAGTACTAATTTTATTTAACCGGGCCTTTTTCACAATTATCAAACTTCACTCCAATTTTTATATAAAAATTTCACCTATGTATTCTGTCGATTTAAAGGAAGTTCAAGGCATTGAAAAGCACAAAAGATACCACAAAATCAGAAAACCGGATCAACAACCATTATCTTTCTTCTTCTGTCTTCTTCCATGTTACAGGTTACAAGAAATGTGGCAAAGATTAGAATTTCTAATGTAAGAGGAGATAAAATATTTTATATATTTTAACTTAAAAATAACAGTTTTCAGTTTGTTTCTCAGAGTCCACAGTCGGAAACTGAGGGTTTTGGATGGGAGGGGGAGGGGGGTTAGATGAGCCTAGTGGTGGATAGAAAGAAGGGGATGTATTGCATGGAGCACTGGCTGTAGTCCATGAACAATGAATCTTGGATCACTGAAAAAATAAAATTGAAAAAAAAATGATAAAAAAATCAATACTAAAATAAAAATAACAATTTTAACCTGTAAATGCCATATCTTCTAACTGAGCAGATATTTAAGTTGACTTCTAATACTGTGTATTCTTTAATTTTTGGCTACCAAATTCCTGAATATATCAAGAATTACTTGATAATTAAACAGAAAATAGAGGACATAAAACCAAGTAATTTTAGAGGTGAAATAGATGAGATCTCTGAGTTTCATTGAATAAAAGGTTGCTCACCTCATGTTCTTTATTTTATTTTATTTGTTTATTTGACAGACAGAGATCACAAGTGGACAGAGAGGCAGGCAGAGAGAGAGAGAGGGGGAAGCAGGCTCCCTGCCAAGCAGAGAACCCAATGTGGGGCTCAATCGCAGGACCCTGGGATCATGACCTGAGCCAAAGGCAGAGGCTTTAACCCACTGAGCCACCCAGGTGCCCCTCACCTCATGTTCTATGAATAGTTTGAGGAAGTCATTTCTTTCCCCTGCCTTCTTTTTAAAAAATTTTTTCATTTAGGGGCGCCTGGGTGGCTCAGTGGTTTAGGCCGCTGCCTTCGGCTTGGGTCATGATCTCAGGGTCCTGGGATCGAGTCCCACATCGGGCTCTCTGCTCAGTGGGGAGTCTGCTTCCCTCTCACTCTCTCTGCCTGCCTCTCTGCCTACTTGTGATCTCTCTCTGTCAAATAAATAAATAAAATCTTAAAAAAAATTTTTTTCATTTAAATTCAATTTAATTATCATATACTGTATTATTATTTTCAGTGGTAGAATTTAGTGATTCATCAGTTATATATGGTGCCCAGTGCTCATTACTTCAAGTGCCCTCCTTAATGCCCATCACCCAGTTATCCCATCCACCTCTCCTCCAGCTGCCCTCAGTTTGTCCCCTGCCTTCTAATCCAACATAATTTCTTCTTGTTGGCCTTCCTGATTGTTTCAGGGTTAAAATTCCCATTAGAGAATCGTTTCTCCAGACTAAGACTTTTCTTTCTCTCTTAAAAATATACATATAGTTATTGGGGGGCACCTGGGTGGCTCAGTAGGTTAAGCATCTGCCTTCGGCTCAGGTTATGATCTCAGGGTCTTGGGATAGAGCCCCGCATGGGCTCCCTGATCAGCAGAAGTCTGCTTTTCCTCCTCCCACTTACCTTGCTTGTGCCTTGCCCTCTCTCTCTCTCTCTCAAATCAATCAGTCACTCTTTAAAAAAAAAATACATACATTGGGGGGGAAAAAAGCATGTTAACATAATAGTAATTAAAAGTCAGTTTATATTTTCAAATATGAGTAAGTTAATGATCTTCAGCTCAGGCAAGAGAAACTTCACTGGTAAATTGATGGAGCAGTGGAGGCATTCTGAGCCCAGGGTTTCTGTCTAAAAAGGAGTAACCTTAGAGGCATGCCTCAGCAGAGGGGCATTGTAACATGGAAATGCAGAAAACAGGGATAGATTTCAAGAAATTTGCTCCCACACTTATCAGTACTGTCGTGTTCCGTCTTTACTCTTATGGTTTCATGTTTTCTGCCCTTGAATATACTTTTAAAAAAAGCGTTTTAAGATAAGGAAAAGCTGAAATCTTTCACTGACAGACTTTTACACTGAATGATCAATGTTTACTGTCTCCATTTTATCGATATCCATTATTTTACAACACTAGACCTAGTTTTAGCTCCCATCATACCACTGAAACTTCCATGTTGAAGAATTTTTATCACCAGAATAATGTTTGTTCTTTTCTTTCACTTCCTTTCTTACCCTTCCTTCCTTCTGTTCCTCCCCTCCCCTCCCCCTCCCTCCTTCCCTTCCTTCCTTTTTAGTTTAAACAACAGATACTTTTTTCTCAGAGTTCTGGAGGTTGAGAATCTGAGACAGGGTGGCAGTATGATCAAGTTCTGACAAAATATCTCCTTTGGGTTGTAGACTGCCAATTTCTAGTCTCATGGCCGAAAGAGAGTTAGCTCTTTTTTCCCTTCTTGTAAGGGCACTAATCCCATTCATGAGGGTTACACCCTCAAGATCTAATGATCTCCCAATGGCCCCACCTCCTAATACCATCAGATTGGGGGTTAGATTTTAATATATAAATTGTAACATAGTCAGTAAGAACCACAAATCCTTCAGTGTCCCGTATTATTCTCAACACTGTGATAAAGACTTTACTTACTCTTTCAGCCATCAACCACCTATGAAATTCTGTGACAAATGGGATTCCTACCTCACAATTTTGTATTTAACTGTGTTCTATCCTAAATTGTTCTCAGGGCTTCATCTATGGATTTTAATAATTCATTAGCTCCACCTTACATCACTGCAGGACTTGGGCACCACCTCTTGGCATCTCTGTTATTTCCAGGGTCCCAAGGGCCATTGTAATATACTTGGGAAGAAGGCTGCTTCCATTCTTCTGCACTAACCATTTGAGAGTCGTGCCTCAAAATGGCCACTATTGCAAGAAGGCCCTTCAGTGAGTATTGTACTTGTTCCTGATGTTCTGTTAAACACGGGAATTTCTAGTGTTGGATTCTTTGACCTTTTAGTGAGGCAAAACTGCACAGATCCCTAGGATATAACACAAAGGTAAAAATGAACTTGTTCTCCAACTTCACACTGAATTTAATTACTTGCATCCCACTCTCCCTTTTCCTCCATGAAGCTGCATAACTTTATGCTCTAGGTCTCATAGAATCTTGATAGAAAAATCATCTGAAGATTTTCTGTCTCTAACATCAATTCTAACCAGAGTTCAAAAATGGTTCCTGCCAGTAATTGATGTTGTATCTTTCTCTTTTCTCTCTCTTGAATTTGTGCACAAAGCAACATGCCTCTCTTATTACCCTTTCTTTCTTCTTAGCAAAACTACTAAAATCCCTCATGTAAATTAACTAATAAAAGTAAAGATGGGAGACGGGAGGGAAGAAAAGTTACAAGCCATCTCACAAAATTTCCTCTTGTGTTTATTTCAGAAACCTTGCTGCAAATTTCTACCTTGCTTTTCAATTTAATTGACAAGCTACTTAGAGGTAGGGTCTCTGTTTCCTTTGTTCCTTAAAGTACCTAACACAATGCTCTGTAAATGGTAAATGTAAAATAAATACTGAATTTATTAACTAGAAATAAAACTCCAAGAACATTTTCAAGCATCAAGTGGAAAATTTTACAGAATAAGTGAGAATCATCCAACTGAGAGATTTTTATTAATATTACTATGTTTTTTCTTTTTTCTTTTATTTTTTAAAGACTTTATTTATTTATTTATTTGACAGAGAGAGACAGTGAGAGAGGGAACACAAGCAGGGGGAGTGGGAGAGGGAGAAGCAGGCTTCCTGCAGGGAGTTTGATGCAGGTCTAGATCCCAGGACTCTGGGATCATGACCTGAGCTGAAGGCAGATGCTTAACCGACTAAGCCACCCAGGCATCCCAATCTATATTTTTTCTATGCATGATTTTGCCAAAGCTGTCTGATAGTCCATACTGTTAGAGATTCCATTAAGAAAATTTTGCAAATTAAGGGTTTTCAGGTTGCCCAAGGTCTAATCTCACCTTGGTTGAACAACCCTGAAAGTGACTGGCTATTATTTTTTTAATATCACTCTGATGGCAAAAACATATATTTTACTATATTTTGGAGGTTCAAGAGGTTATGAGATCATTACACATTAAAGCAAAATCTGTTTGAACTCATAAAAGACAAAAAATCATGTGATTAAAGAATGCAAATTTGGTGGATGAATTGCACTGACATTTGGATGTTCCAGGGAGTGAGTGGGTCTCAGTCAGAGACTAAGCAACCAGGAATGGAAGCCAAGGATCAGCAATAGTGTTTAAGATTTCGAAGGCTAAATTGTTGCAGTGGATTAAGACTTATGAGTATGATGCTAATATCATATAAATAAACTCTGTTTGTATGTGTACATGCCTGTGTGTAACATGTATACTTCTCTGATAATCAAAATAGCTTTGTGTTTACTCTGTAGTCCTTTGATCTGTAGATAGGGCATTGGGGTTCTGAGATATGGGTTATAAGGTAGAATAATAATTCTTTAACTTCTATCCTTGTTATTTTTCTAGGCTGAAAAATATCATGACCAACTTTTCAAAGTGATACTCTATCTTGTAAATTAAAAGGTATATAAACTAATCTGAAAACTCTTTTGGGGAGAAGACAGCTAGTCAAACAGAGTTTGAAGATACCCATTTTATTCTTCTTGAATAAAGGACAATTACCACTCTTAATATAATATTTGACCTATTGTCCATTGTCATTCCAGGCCATAAAAAATAAAGAGATTTCAAAGCTTGACTTACATCTGTTTTATTTGGCATGAGTACTAAATATCTGCCAGATGCTGCACTAATTTGACATTTTTAGTTTTTATGACAGGTGAGTCTTCTATTTGTTATTTTTTTGAAGCGAGTGTGTTGCATACTTCTTACCTCCATCAGTCAAGAGGGGTCCAGAGGGAAATAATGATTAATTCCAACCATTACAAAAACTATTTCTCAATTAGATTTATTAGCATGTTCTATTTAGTATATACATTTCCATTTGGTCTCTGGTAGATCAGTTTTTGAAAATTGTACTTTTGTCATCTTTTTATGTATTTTAGAGGTATAGGAATCAGTAAAAAGCAAGGAGTTCCTTATTTGATGTAATTAATTCAGACTACTTCTTTCACTCTTATTTCTTTCCACATTAGACTCACCAGCCACACCGATAGCGGTCCTTAACTGTTGGGGTCCTCTGTGTTCCATGTGTGTGATGGTGAAGGGTAATGCAAGTAGAGAGTATGGCGGGCTGATCCTCACTAGTATACCAGAGAGCAGTGTTCCATGGATTAGTAAAGGAAATCTTCAATTACCTTATCCCAAAATACAGAACCAAGCAAGAGAAACTGGGAAGATGGGAGCAAGAGCAGTAATCTAAGACAAGGAATTTGAAAAGATGGTGTCCTAAAATCTGAAAAGAGCATTTTCTGAGAATAGATGTTTCCTTATCATCGGAGGGAAGTCTTTCTATATAACTCACCTTTGCATTCCCTGAAGCATTTGACATTATATTTTTTTAGACTGAGGCACTGAATAAATGAATTTTTAATGAATGCTTACATCAAAAAATGATTAGTGAATTTAGTCATTTACATTAATTGTTCATAGGTAATAATTGTTGTCATCTTACTGTTTATTGGTTGTTTAATTCCTCTCTTTCTCCTTCTCTTGGTCTCTCCCTTTGTGCTTTGATGGCTTTCTTTAGTGGTACACTTCCTTTTTTTTTGTCTTTTGCATATTTACTATAGATTTTTGCTTTGTCTTTAACATGAGGTTTGCTTATGACAACTTACATCTGTAACAGTCTACTTTAAGTTGATAACAACTTAATTTTGATCCTATTGTAATTACAGCTCAATATTTTTACTCCCTCCTACATGTTTTATGATTTTGATATGACATTTTACTTGTGTATCCGTTAGCTAATTGTTTTAATCATAGTTACTTTATTTTATTTATTATTTATTTATATTATGTTCAGTTAACTAATAATAGTTACTTTAAGTACTTTTATCTTTTAATCTTCATACTAGTTTTACTAATTTTGCTACCTTTACTATTTGTTTACCTTTCTAATAAGATTTATTCTTTCTTACTTTTTTTGTTACCAGTTAACACCCTTTCTTCTCAGCTTAATGAAGTCCCTTTAACATTTCTTGTAAAACCAGTTTAGTGGTGATGACCTCCTTTAGTTTTTGCTTGTTTGGCAAATTCTTTATCTCTCCTTCAATTTTGAATGGTAACTTTGCCAGGTTAAATATTCTTGGTTTTAAGTTTGTTGTTGTTGTTTTTGTTTTTGTTTTCCTTTCAGCACTTTGAATATATTGTGTACTCCCTTCTGGGCTGCAAAGTCTCTGCTAAAAAATCTGATACTCTTATGGGGATTTCTCTGTAAATAATGATCTTTTTCTCTTTTTCTCTTATTGCTATTTTTTAAAATAGATTTTTTAAAAGATTTTATTTAATTGAGAAAGGGATAGAGAAAGAGAGAGGTGGGGGGAGGGTCAGAGGGAGAAGCAGACTCTCTGCTAAGAAGGGAACCCAATGCCAGTGCCATCCCAGGACTCCAGGATCATGACCTGAGCTAAAGGCAGTTGCTTAACTGACTGAGCCACCCAGGTGCCCCTTTCTCTTACTGCTTTTAATAGTTTCTCCTTGTCTTTACCTTTTGACATTTTAATTGTAATGTGTCTTGTGGCTTTTTTTAGGTTCATCTTGTTTGGAACTTGCTGGGCTTCCTGGAACTGGATGTCTATTTCCTTCTTCAGGTTAGGGTAGATTGCAGCCATTATTTCTTCAAACAAGATTTTTGCCTCATTCTCTCTCTCTTATTCTTATGGGACCCCGATAATATGAATGTTAGTCCATTTGATGTTGTCTCATAAGCCTTTAAGCTATCTTCACCTTCTCTGTTTTTGTTTTTTTTTTTCTTTTTGCTGTTCTGATGGGGTGAGTTCCACTGCTTTGCCTTAGAGTTGACTGATCTTTTCTTTTGCTTCATCTGATTTGCTGTTGAGCCTATCTAGTATATTTTCCAGTTTAGTTATTGATCTTCAGCTCTATAAATTATTTGGTACTTTCTCATATTTTCCATCTCTAGGTTGAACTTTCCATTGGTCATCCATTCTTCTCCTTAGTCATTAAGCATCCTTATGACCTTTATTTTAAACTCTTTATCAAGTAAATTACTTATCTCCATTTCATGAATTTTTTTTTTCTGAGGTTTTATCTTGTTCTTTCATTTGGAACATATTCGTCTGTTTATTCATTTTGTTGGGCTCTCTGTGGTAGTTTCTGTAAGGTAGATGAGACAACCAGCTTTCCCAGTCTTGAAGGAGGGGCCTCATGAATCTTGTCATTCAACCCAGTCCCAGCTCTTCATCATCTCTCAAAGCTTTGTGCTTATCTAAGCAGCCAATTATATTTTGATAACTCCCAGTAGTTTAGAATGTGTCAAGACGTGTCAGTATTCTTAAGGAGAGGATCTCAGCACTTAAATTCAGTTTATATGTAAGTCAGATTCCTCGGGCAGCAGCTTTAAAAGCATGGAAATATAAACAGTCCTCTAGGAGAGCCCCACTGGCCAGGCAGGGTGTCCCCTGGGCAGCAGTCACAAAAATTAGGGTTCAAGATGAGAGTATAAGCCTTTTTCTGGAAGGTATTAGTGAGGTGGAACAAAGCAGAGGGAGGGTGCCAAGATGCCATCTACAACCTGTGTTCCTTGAGAGCAAATTCATAGCCTACTAGATGTTTGTCAAAGCTGAAATCTGCCCTTCAGACCGAAACTCCAGGACACGCCAAGAGACTTCCTTCACAAAAAGACTGGTAGGGGTGTTCCCGATCTGCTGTTTTCACACTGCCCTTGGAGTTGCAGCCAGCTAAGAACCATCTTTCTGATGGGTCCCGGGGACCCAGGAATGCAAACCCCCCAGAACCAAGGGGTGTCCCTGGGTGTCAGATGTAAAAACCGAGGGTGTCAGATGTAAGAACAGAAATAAACAAACAAAAACAAAACAAAACAAACAAAAAACCCCAGGATACCAACTGTGTATGAAGCTCCCCTCCAGGAGACACTGGAACTCTGGAGTGCCGGAGAGGGAGAGGGTAAAGAAAATACCCATCCTCCAATGATTCTGGAAAGAATTATAGTCAACCTCTAGATGTGTGTTTAATTAGAAGCCTGTCCCCAGACCTCAGGCATGGCGATTAGCTAAAAAGCCCTCCTTCACAGAAAGACCAAGCTTCTGGGTCTATTATCTCCTGCTGTGCCTTAGGGGTGGTAGCTGTTGAAGAACTCTTTCTTCATTGGCTAGAGTCCTGTAAGTCTCATGAGTGTAAAACCCCACTGATTGCCAGAGCCAGACAATAAAGAGGTATTCCCTGGAAGCAGCCACAAAAATCAGGGCACTGAATAGGGGTATGAGCTCCTTTCTGGATGACATCAATTATTATAGTCCCATGGGACCAAACCCAAGCATCTCTGGCCTCCAGAGCCAGCCAGTCAGGAAGTGTCGTGTTGTGGCAGCCATAAAAATTAGAGCACCAGATCCATGTAAAAGCTCCCTTCCTGGACACCCTGGTGCTCTGGAATGTGTCAAAGTAAAAGTACAAGGATGATACCTGCCATTTCCTACCTCTGGAGATTGTTCCAGCAGGCTCCTAAATATATGTGTTACAGAAGATATCTGCTCCTCAGACTGACACTTTAATAAGCTGTCATTATTTGCAGGTGACATGATATTACATATAGAAAACCTTAAAGACTTCATAGTTAAACTGTTAAAACAAATGAATGAATTCAGTAAAGTTGTAGTATACAAAACCAGTACACAAAAATGTGTTGCATTTCTATACACTAATAATAAACTATCAGGAAAAGAATCAGAAAACAATCCCATTT
Source organism: Meles meles (assembly GCF_922984935.1). Taxonomy (NCBI): domain Eukaryota; kingdom Metazoa; phylum Chordata; class Mammalia; order Carnivora; family Mustelidae; genus Meles; species Meles meles. The sequence goes on along the minus strand of NC_060071.1, from coordinate 83,427,401 downwards.
ACAATTTCATCAGAAGATTAAAATAGTTAAAAACATATTCAACCAAGGTGGTAAAAGAATCTATATTGAAAACTACTAAGCATTAATGAAAAAAAAAACTAGAGACACAAATAAATGGAAAGATATTTCATGCTCATAGATTAGAAGAATAAATCTTGTTAAAATGTCCACACACCTCAAAGCAATATACAGAATCCATGCAATCCCTATCAAAATCCCAATGGCATTTTTTAAAAGAAATGGAAAAAATAATGTTGAATTTTTATGGAATCACAAGACACCCTGAATATCCAAAGCAATCTTGAGAAAAAAGAACAAAGCCGGAGGGATCACATTCCTTGACTTCAATATTTAACTTTTAAGTTACATTACAAAGCTATAGTAATTAAAACAGTATGGCATTGATATAAAAACAGACAAAAAAATCAATGGAACAGAATAGAAGGCCCAGAAATAAAGCCACATCTATTGGTCAATTAATTAGTGACAAAGAATCCAAGAATACATAGTAGGGAAAAGACAGTCTCTTTAATAAATGATGTTGGAAAAATTGGATAGCAGCATGCAAAAGAATAAAATGCAGGGACACCTGAGTGGCTCAGTAGGTTAAGCTGCTGCCTTCGGCTCGGGTCGTGATCCCGGGGTCCTGGGATCGAGTCCTGCATCGGGCTCCTTGTCCAGCAGGGAGCCTGCTTTCTCTCTCTTCCTCTGCCTGCGACTCTGCCTGCTTGTGCTCTCTCTCTGACAATAAATAAATAAAAAATCTAAAAAAAAAAAAATAAAATGCAGCTGCTATCGTACCATGCACAAAAATTAACTGAAAATGAATTAAAGACTTGAATGAAATACCTGAAACCATAAATTCCAAGAAAAAAAAAAAGCATAGTAAGCTCCTTGACATATGTCTTAAAGATGATTTTTTGAATCTGGCTCCAAAAGCAAAAATAAATAATTGGGATTATAAAAGATAACCTACTGAATGAGAGAACACATTTGTAAATCATATATATGATAAGAAGCTAATATCCAAAATATATAAAGAACTCCTACAACTCAATAGCAAAGCAACAAACAAGTCAATTAAAAAATAGGCAGAAGATCTGAATAGCTATTTTCTAAAGAAGACATACAGATGGCCAACAGGCACATTAAAGATGTTCAACATCATCAGTCATTAGGGAAATGCAAGCCAAAACCATGATAAGATACCACCTCATACCAGTCAGAATGGCTAGTATCAAGAAGACAAATAACAAATGTTGGTAAGAATATGGAGAAAAGAGAACACTTGTGCTCTGTTGATGGAATTATAAAGTGGTGTAGCCACTATGGAAGAAGGTATGGAGGTTCCTCAAAAAATTGAAAATAGAACTACCATATGATTTAACATTTCTACTTTTGAGTATTGAAGAAGAAAATACTAAATCGAGAAGATACATGTACCCCCATGTTCATTGTGGCATTATTTACAATAGCCATGATATGGAAAGAAGTATCCATTGATGGATGAATGAATAAAGAAAATGTGGTGTGCATATACAATGGAGTATTATTCAGCCGTAAAAGAGAATGAAATCTTGCCATTTGTGCAACATGGATTGACCTCAAGGACATTATGTTTGAAAGAATTAAGTCAGATATAGAAAGACAAATACTGTACAATCTCTCTTATATATGGAATCTCAAACAAATAAAACAACCAAGCTCATAAATACAGAGAACAGATTGGTTGTTGTCATAGGTGGGGAACAGGGAGTAAGAGAATGGGTAAAGGGTATATAAATTGTTTAAAAATAAAAAAATAATTAAAAATTAAAACCATTAATTGGCATTTAATTAGTTACATTGTATGTTCTTTTGAAATAAAACATTTAAAAAAGTAAGTACTGGACCTGTTACAGGTTATATATAGAGAAATTTCAGCTAAAATCTGGCACAACACTGTACCTATGTTCAGGTTGTACAAAATCTTATGCTTTTTATTTTAAATTTCCTACCTGTCCATACGTTTTGTTTTTTTTTTTTAATCTGAGACACTTTAAAAGGTAACATTTTAAAAAGTTATTTTAAGAAGAGATTCATTTTAGTTTATTTCATTTGGTAAATAATGTTAAAGTGAGTCATATTTTGTTTGCAACTTTAGTTATTTTAATAATTTGAATGTAATTCTATTTAGCACTATTTACCTGGTTGCTCATAATGTATATATCCTTGTTTAAATCTCATTATGTTTTTAATTGTTTTGTTTTTGTCATTTCCACAGTTTTTTTTTTCCACATGTGTTAAATCTGGAGGTGTTGCCAAGTGGAAAGCCAAACAAAGAGAACGAAGTATATTAATTACAGCAAGAGTAATTAATATGCATATTTCCACTGTATGCAATTAGCTATGGACTTTCAACACTGTCTTGAAAATTCTGCTATATATTTTTTAATAGATTCTCTTACCTGTTTTCTGGGAAAATTATTTTATAACTTACTTTTCTTTTCATCTTCCACCTAACTTTTATCTCTCCTTTCTCTGCTCACATATAATTCATGGAGGAAAATAGAAAATAGTAGATTAGAACTAATATCCTCATTTTCTGACCAGTAAGTAGATATATGCCTATGACCATTGTCACCATCTTATTTATTTTCTTATATTAAAATGTGGTCTGTGTCTTTCCTGCTGTTAAAGGTCCGTCCCTCCACTTATAAGTGGATCCTATACCCTCTCATCTATTTGGATATATGACCCTCCTGAGTAGCCCCTTTCTTGCATCTTCACCTAGGTTCTTACCCTCAATTTCCCCTGCCTGGAACACTGTTCTTTCTGCTTTTTAATTTATTATTACTATTTTTTTTTACAGTGACTCTCTTATTGATTCCATAGATTTCACTTTAAATATTACCTCTAAAAGATCTATTTATCTATTTAATTAAATATTGAAGTCTCTCAGTTCTCCCCATTTCTCCCTGTTATTCCCTATCACAGCATCTCATTTTCTTCTTTGTTTGCATGCACCATTGTATACTTGGTATTTATCTGTCTAGTTTCCCAGACTACAACCTCCATAAGGGCAGAGACCATATCGGTCTTCATGTCTGTGTCCCTAGCTCCTGGCACAATGCTTGGTTCTTTGTAATTTATCACTATTTATTGAACACATAAATAAATTCTTCCAGATTGGTGCATTTTGATATACCATAGCATAATAATTCTCTTATAGATGAATATTTATTTTTAACTTTTTCTATCACAACTTATACCTCATAGGACTTTTTAATCTATCTATCTCCATGTATTCATGCTATAATTTTTAAAGAATGACTTATTGAAGTGGGAATGCTGGGTTATATCCTAGATATAGCCATTTGATTCTTGTAGTTAGAAATCAGAATCTTAGCACTTGTTAGTTTAACTCTATCAAAGGAAAATCTCCATCTTATTCAGCCCAAATCTTTTTCTCATGGGTGCTCCTTCCTTACTTAGGCAATGAGGTATTTATTTATTTATTTATTTATTTATTTTTTGAGGTATTTATTTTTAAATAAAGTTATTATTTAATATTTATTTCAGTTCTAAGGGGTGCTCTTCAAATTATGGGCAGTGATTTGTCTTTGGGGCTTCCACTGCAGTCTTTTAGTACCAACTTTCATTCAGTTGACTTCTCCAGAAGACTTTGCCTCCCCCTTTCCACATTCTTCCCAAATGCTGTCTTTACTTTTATCTCTGGGAATGACAGCAGGATGCTGCTGCTGTTACTGCTGCTATAGATGTCACCTTTTTTTTTTTTTTTTAAAGATTTATTTATTTGACAGAGAGAAATCACAAGAGAGGCAGGCAGAGAGAGAGGAAGGGAAGCAGGCTCTCCGCTGAGCAGAGAGCCCGATGTGGGACTCGATCCCAGGACCCCCGAGATCATGACCTGAGCTGAAGGCAGCGGCTTAACCCACTGAGCCACCCAGGCGCCCAGATGTCACCTTTTTTAAAATGAAGATTTTATTTATTTGAGAACAGAGAGAGAGCACAAGCAGGGGGAGGGGTAGAGGGCAAAGGACAAACAGACTCCCTGCCCAGCAGGGAGTCCCATCTGGGCTCCGTCCCAGAACCCCAGGATCATGATCTGAACTGAATGAAGGCAGACACTTAACTCAGTGAGATACCCAGAGGACCCTAGATGTCACTTTTCAATTGACTGCTCCCTGTCTGCATTTTATTTGCTGTGATCAATTTTTTTTTTACCTGTTTTAGCATTGGCAATATTTATTTCAACCTTATTTGGTGGAAAAAGTCACTTGCTGCTAGAAGCTTGGGTTGAACACAGCTTCCTCAATTTTTGACTCTTTGAGAAGAATCGGGACAATGCTGTGCTTCAAATAATTTGAAAATATTTAAGTCCATGATAGAACTAGCATTGTGATACTCCTCCATTCTTTTTCCTCTTCAACATTGTTCCCTGTTTCCCTGGAATCCTCTGTTTTCTGCACAAGTATCTATTCCGCCTTTAGGTATAAACCAAAGTATTCTGTGATTTCCTCCAAATATACTGAAGCAGCCTTTCTTATAGACAATTTGTAATTATCAGCATCAAGAGGAATTATGTTTTATTATGTTTGTCTATTCCCATGTATTTTTACCTGGCCAGTTCTAAGCCCTCTGAAGAGAGGAAACAGGTGGTGAAAAGCATCTAGTTGTGTATTCAGAAAGATTTGTGTTCAAATCCATTTTTACTAATTTTTAGCTGTGTGAACTTGGGCAAGCCACTTACCTTCAGTTGCCTCATCTATAAAAACAGAATAATTAAAGAAACAATCTTACAATGTTGCTATAAAGAATCAATGAAGTAGTGCCTACTATGTGTTTAGAATGTTGACTGACATGTTTTACGTGTCCAATAAATACTAGCTATTATGGTAGCCGTGAAAATGTACCTCTTAGATTACAGACTACAGGGCATCATTGACCCATGGCCTCAACTGCTGCTCTCTGAAATGCATTCTCGTGTTTGCCCTGAGGCTGCATCTCCCACAGCTTGTTTCAGCCAGTGAGAAATGTGGTGTGGACACTAAGATAGGCCCATTCTTGGGAAACATGTGAACACTCAGACTTTGTCTCCAGGACTTCCACCACCTTGCTGAACTGCCTTAGAATTCCACTGCAGTCTAAAGTTTTTCCAAACACACTTCCTTCTTTCCCATCCTCCTTCAGAAGTGTCTGATCTGCATCATAATCTGATGGTTTTCCCAGACTACCCTGGCTCCTTTTTCATGTTTGCTAGCTGGTATTTCTTGTGTGTCTAATTCTGGCTTGTCATTGGCCTCTTGGACTCGCACAAGCAGTTCTTGGGGTTGGTTTGAGAAACTCTGGCTGTGGTAGGTGAAGATTTGAAACTTGAAAGCTCATCTAGAACCTGATGGGTCAAGAAGATGCTATTCTAGTCGATAGATGGACTATGAGCAGTTCCTGGCACCAGATGATAGCTTAGTTGCTAAGTGTTTCTTCACCAGTGGTGATCTGAGAAAATGTCCCTGGAAGGGAATGCTCTGGCAAGTGAAGTAGTGCAGGTGTTTGAAAGATATGATGAAACAATGCCAACAAAACACAGTTGGCCAGTTAATGGTAAGTTGCATAGATGATAATGATAGACAAAGGGAAATAAATGACTAAGCATTATAACCAGTGAGCTTTCATGGTAACTTATAAAGAAGACCCTTATCTTCTGTAGTGGAACAGCAGATATATGGAGCAGCAGCCTGAAGATGTCATTATTAGAGCTGCAGAGCTCCAGAGAAATCTGAATACTTAGTCTGTATAGGTCTGTTATGCAAAGGTCAGAGTTGTGGTGGTGGGGAAAACCTAGTACTGTGAAAATGGAAAGGAGCATATAGCTTATGTCTTTTGATGATACTGGTTCTATAGAACCCATGGACTCTTTGGGCTTGCAGAAGTGGTCTCCCTTCCCTGCTAACAGCTGGAACTTCCTATGGTGTGTGATACTGAAAGTCTTTTCTTCACAGGCTAAGGGGTGCCTCCCTCAGGGGCTGTCTTACCTTCTGTCTTGGTTGCCAAGGTGGTAACTAGGATTAAATCTCTGAGAATTCATTGATTTGAGAGCACTTTGTTGGGATACAGGATTAAAATCCCAATAGGAGGCCCAGGGGAATAGCCCAAACTTGTTGCTAAGGTGACCCTCAAAAGCCTAGAAAGTTATGCACAACATCTAGGAAAGTGGAGAAAAATCCTGAGCTGCCTTGAAAGATGATGAAAGGAGGAATAAAGGGTCAGAGGGAATTGGGTATCCTGGGTTGGATGTCTTACGTAAAGCTGGAGGACACACCAGAGGGCTATGTTCCACAGAAGGGCTCAGAGGAAACATCATTCACATAAGCCATCGGGAATATGCTAGTTAGAGGGGCATCCAGATCATGAAGAAATTCAGTGGTGTCTTTCTTTCTCAGTCCAGACTGACCACTGGGGAGACAGTTAAAGAGTTAAGCTCATTAACATCTTTAGAATGATGGGGACCCAAAGAAAGAGTCAGATGGTAGTGTTTAAACACTAAAAGTGTCATGGCACATTTAGAGTACAGGCCTTTAGGGAGTCCTGGATAAGATCTAGTTCTAGTATAGCCAGTGGGTCAGTGGACCTACTGAGCGGTCATTCCCAGTTACCAAGTGTATATAATTGGAATTGATATACTTGGCAGTTGGAACAAAACCAATATTTAGTCCTTGATCTATGGAATAAAAGCTATCATAGTAGGTGTTGGAGGGAGATTAGTGCCACTATTAAAGTTCTAACCATTGTACTTACGGTAGTCTTTATCGTGTTTCTGTTTGTTTTGCCATATTTGTCTTATCATATTTCTTTTTATTTTCTGTTTAGTTTGGGATTATAGAAACCCCATCCGGCAGAGTAACTGTAGACGAATGCAAACTTAACCAAGTAGTAGTCTTAGGCATGGTTTCTCTGGCCAATGTGGTACCACTGTTAGAAGCAGATTATTAAGATTTTACGTACATGGTATTCAGCCAGTAATTTAGCATATTCATTCCTCTCCATGCCCCTTAGAAAAGTTGATCAGAAACATTTCTTTCTAAGGTACATTGACTTTCCTGCTTCTGTCTTAATATAACCCAAAGAAATCAGAAATGCATGACAGTCACACAGAATGTCACAAAGATGCATTACAAAAATGACATTGTTCTGACTGGAGAGGATAAACAAGAGATTGCTAGAATCCTGGTGAATTTGGTAAGACATATATACTCCAAGGGCGGGAGATAAATTCTAGGCAGTTTCAGGGATCTGCTACTTCTGTGAAATTCATGGGTACAGTGGTGAGTCAGCAGTGTGTCAGGTTATCTCCTCCAAAGTAAAAGATAAATTGCTGCATCTTGCCTCCCCTACAAGAAGAAAGAAAACTTAGTACCTTGGTAGATCTTTTTTGGCTTCTGGATACAGCACATTCTACTCTTAAGAGTACTGCTTTAGTGCAGTAGTGGGTGGTACATGGGAGCTGCTAGCTTTAAATTGAGCTGGGATCAGAAAATAGCTCTGCAGGGTTTCAGCCTGGCCACTTGGGTCATATGAACCCACAGACTTTAAGGTGTTCAGGTATCATTATCAGGAAAAGAAGCAGTATAGAGATTATGGCAAAGCCTGATGGGAGAATTCAGCTGAGATCTACTGGAATCTGGAACACCATGCCAACTGTAGCAGAGATTATATACTCTTTTAGAAATAGCTCTTGACATGTCACTGGGGCTTGGTAGAGATGGAATACTTGATTTTTGAGCAAACACCAAGTGATCAGGTATCTGGAAATGCCCACTATAAACTAGATTTTGTTAGAACTGCCAAAGTCAGACGTACTCAGCAGCAACCATTCTAAGACAAAAATGGAGCTTTGGAGTTGAGCCCAAGCAGGACCAGATGTACAGGTAAGCTGCACAAGTAAGTAGCCATAATCCCAGTCTCCCATTGTTATTGATTGCATTGTTGGTCCTTTCCTAATTCACACCTGTGTGAGCACTTGTGCAAATCACAAAGGAGTAGGAAAAAGTCTGAACATGGCACATTATAGGGGCTTAATAGATAGTAAGTGAATGAAAGGAGCTGGTTAAGCTACTTTTATGTGAGTACATAATTATCATTCCTGTTCTACAGAAGAAACAACTGAGGCCAAGTGAAGTAAAATTCATCACCTGTAAGTAATGAATAAGGGGACTGGAAGACCGATGTCCTGCCTCGTGCTTTAATGTGCTTTCTATGACACCCTCCTGTTTTTCATGTTTACTGCAGGATATCATCCTCATTTTGGAAGGAGAATCAGGTTCATTATTAGAAATTAGATTATAACACAGTTAATGTTCCACATTTAAAACATTTAAAATGCCATGCCCCATTTGCTAACCTAAAAACTGGTATCCACATATGTTGAGTCACTTTTTTCAATTACTTGCAAAAATGGATAGAGATTGGGAGGGGCTGTGAATTTATGCATACTAATGAAACCTTAAAATAAAATGTTTCCATGTGCAACTTCCAGTCTTGTTGGATAACTTTACTTGATTGAAAATTACTTGAGAAAGATGAAATCATAAATTACCTTAAATTTACCGAAAGCCTGTGAACCACCTATATTAGGTGTGAAGCTGATAAAGTTGCATCTTGAATGGAAATAAGTTGAAAAAACAGCACGGCTAACATTTTAGATACATCTCCAGAAAGAAGGATGATGGTATTACCTCCACTTGGGCCAATACCGGGCGACACTGACAATACATTTCTGCTATCACTACAGTTGCTAAAATTTCATCTAGTACTCAGAGTTTCTACTGGTTCTGCTCATAGTTCCTATTGTGGATATTCATTCTTTTTTTTTTTTTTTTTTTTTTTTACTAGTAATGACTCATTCATTCATTTATTCCTTCCTTGAACAAAACTTAACTGTATCTTAGTCACCATACTCCTATAGAATTGTTTCTACCTGCATTACTGGTAAACAACATATTGTTATATTATGACAAGGTACCATTTTGTGGATAAAGAAAATGAAGCAAGAGATGTTTAGTAACTTCTTAGTAACTTCTTTAGTGTCACACAGCACGTATTTATAGGATTTGAGCTTCAGAGCAGGAAATGTGGTTCCAGAGCCTGTGCTTTTAACCATGATGTTATTTCTCAGAAATTTCATAGTGTTATATCACTTCTCTGATTTAAGGTATCCCTGCTATGTTTCTGAGGGAAATATATATAGATTTCTGTTAGGGGAGTAAGTTATAATGGCAAACAATAGGAAAGTCTTTGGAGTCTTTTACATATTTTTGTGGCCCTGTGGCTATTTATCTTGGACCTCAGAAAACTGCTTATTATTTTTAAAAATATATGTCTTTTTAAATCACAAAACATTTGAAAAAATCTGGATAGTTACGTCTGAGTCAGCTGCCTTAGAATTGGATATTCTAAGTATGAAAATTAAAGACATTCATATGTATGACTTAGTCATACAAAGTCATATTATATTTGGTCATAAATTATAATAATATAATTTAAATGCCAATATGAACGGACAATGGCAAGGATATTTTGGGAAAAGATGTAAATATAATGCAATTGGGGTTGTATTTGTAAGACTTTTTTCTTATCCATAAGATGTGGGTAATGATAAGCTGATTTTAGAATTCTTCAGAAATGTAGGTATAATATGTCTAATGTATATGCTTAGCAATGAGACAGACCAGTTGCCTTAATACTCAAGGAACATGAAGACTGAAGACTGAGGTTGACTTGGGAGGTCTACCTACTATAATTTTGGAATGTTGAGCTCTTTCTCCTTAAAGTTACCATAGTTTTATTACAACAGTATTTTTTTTAAATATGTGCTATGTTTTGATGAATAGAGGGTCTTATATACCAGAAATTAAAATCTTCAAATGATTGAGCTGAAAGGGACCCTAGAGTACATGGGATTAAAAATAAGCAGATACTTATTTTTCTTATAAAGGCAGCAATAATTCCATAGTCCAACCCAGTAAGATTTTTTACTCTTTTCCAATCACTATATTGGGTGTGCTTATAACCTACAACATCCTTTGAAATTAATTCAATAAACTGATTTTACTAAAATAAAAAATAAAAAGTCTGTCACAATTTGGACATGCTGGACTGGGAATCCTATATTATTTCCAACTGGTCCTGGGGTTTTGTTTCCCAGTTGTGTGCATTCATGGCCATCTGCTTCCATGGCACGGTGACAGCTCACACTCTTCTTGGAGCCCTGACTTGCTTAGCTAAACAGGGGTTTCAAGTTGATATTCAAATAAAAATCTTTTCTTTCTGAGTTCTGATCTATTAAATTACACCCTCCATTCATTTTATACTCAGTAACAATACAGAACTTCAAAGCTCATCCATAATTCAATTCGTCCACAAGACCACATTTTCATTAAACAAACTTTTATTTCAGAATTGATTTAGATTTACAGAAAAGTTACAAAGACAGGATATAGATTTCCCATATACCTCACGCCCAGTATATTTTCATTATTAACATCTTATAGTGGAATGGTATTTGACACAATTACTGAACTGATACTGATACATCAGTACTAACTAAAGCCCATAGTTTATTCAGATTGGCTTATATTTTACCTGATACCTTTTTCTTTTCTGGGATTACTTGTCATGTCTCCTTGGACTCTCCTTGACTGTTACAATTTCCCAGACTTGCCTTGATTTGGGTGACCTTGAGAATTTTGAGGAGTGCTCATCAGGTATTTTGTAGAATGTCATTAGATAGGATTTGTCTGATGATTTTATTGTGACTAAACTGGGGTGGTGAGATTTTAGGAGGGAGACCACAGAGGTAAAGTACCGTTTTCATCAGGGCTACATCTGTCAACATGATTTATTAGTATTGATGTTGTCTTTGATCACTTGGATGAGGTAGTGTTGGTCAAGTTTCTGCACTGAATAGTTAACTTTTTAAGATTTCTCCATTTGTATTCTGTTTTCTTTGGAAGAAAGTAATTGAGAAGCCAAGACTTAAGAAGTGGAGAGTTATCTTCCACTTCTTTGAAGATGAAATATCTACATAATTCATTTGGCATTCTTTTACATGGGAAGTTTGGCTATTATCTCCCTTTATTCAATCATTTATGTATCAGTATGGACACATGAATATTTATTTTAGATTTTGGGGTAAAATCCAATACTATTTTATTTATTCTGTTGTTCAAGTTACACCAGTTTTGGCCATTGGGAATTCTTTAAGTTGGCTCCTATGTCCCTTTGACATACCCCCACCATTTTGTGTGTGTGTTTTTGTACAGATGTGTGCATGTTAGTTACTACTTCCTTCCTCTCTGGCAGTACTGTATACTCTAACCTCATTTTGTATATTTCCTGTCCAGTGCTAGAATCAACCATTTTTTTTTTTTCAAGCAGTTCTGATCCCTTTCCTTGGAAACTGGTGTTAGAAGCCAAGATGTGGTACTAGTTATACTCATTGCTACTGGGATGCCATTACTTTTAGGTCCTTTCAGCTGACAGAAGAAAGAAAAAATATATAAGATTACCTGTGTATATATACATATATCTATGCATATTCTATCTCTATATCAATCTTTCTATCTATACTCTCCTCTATGTGTGTGTATATGTGTGTGTGTGTATATATATAATATGTAAAATCTCCATATATATGTATATATCCATCTGTATCTATATTAAGTTCAGATTGCTCTCTCTCACTCTAATCCATTACCACATGAATCATTCTAGTCTTCTTGCTTATCATTTCCCATTCCAACAGCAAGAAACCTGGCTCCTACTGTCCAGCACCCATTTACTTAATTATTAAGTTCCAGTATACATGTATAGTGGTTTCAAAATTGTTAATCTTTACCAACTTTATGAGCTAGGTTTTGGTATTTATGCATACTTTCTTTTGCTTTTAGTGTTACAGAGTCCACTCATTACCAGTTATTTAGGTCAGCACTCTTCCTTTACCATCTTCAGTGAGATTATTTCATACCTTTGTAATATAGTTAGATCTTTTTTCACATTCTGTGATCCTGCCTTCTTAAATTTTTTTTGTTAATTTTTACTCATCAAGTTTCACTCTTTTTTGCTTTGAAGTCCTTTGGGTTTGACAAATGTACTGTGTCATATGCCCCCCCATTACAGTATCTTAAAGACTATTTTCCTTGCCCTAGAAATCCACTTGTGTTTCACCTATTCAGCCTCCTCCATTCCCCAAGACTACTTTTCAAATTACTCTATCCTACTATCATTTTACTCTTGAAATATTTTACGTATAAAGGTGTTCTGTGTCTCAATTTCTGTATTTTATAGGTGGTAATATAAAAGGTTGTGTGTCTTGATGTATGTGTGTGTAGATGTGTGTTATTATCCAGTTCCTTATTGTTGGATTTTGTAGCTGTGTGTATTCGTGTAAAAACCAGCTAGCTTTTGGGGTGCCTGGGTGGCTTAGTGGATTAAGCCACTGCCTTCAGCTCAGGTCAAGATCGCAGGGTCCTGGGATCGAGCCCTGCATCAGGCTCTTTCCTTAGCAAGGAGCCTGCTTCCCCTTCTCTCTCTCTGACTGCCTGTCTGCCTACTTGTGATTTCTTTTTCTATCAAATAAATAAATAAAATCTTAAAAAAAAAAAACCAACTAACTTGCCTTGAGAAGCTGAATAGTGCTTACTGTGTTATATATCACACATATATAGACTAACCTCATTTTTCATATTCTTTCCATTTTAATATCATGGAGTATATTATGAGAATTGAATACATTGCACCATCCCATCCAATTAGTCTGTTACAACCTCAGAAATGGGGGCACCTGTGTGGCTCAGTTGGTTAAGTGACCAGCTCTTGGTTTTGCTCAGGTCATGATCTTCTGGGTGGTGAGATCATCCCCACATGGAGCCCTATGTCAGGCTCCACACCCAGTGGGCAGTCCACTTGAAGATTCTCTTTCTTTGCTCCTCTCCCTGCTCTCTTTCTCTCTCCCCTACTAAAATAAGTAAATCTTTTTTTTTTTTAAAGCCTCACAAATTAAGAGAAATTTAATAGAAATTTAATAGAAATTTAATAGAAATTTAAGAGAAATCAGTGACCCTATATGACCAAATGGTTAGCGCTAGATGTTTGGTAGATGGCTATTAGCTAAAAATATAGAGGAAATGAAAGAACAAAGCTGATTGGTTTATATCCCTACATCACATTTTATTTGTCTTCTCATTTGGTTTTCCAAATACAAATTTTGAAACTTGAATCTGGTTTATTTTTTGCAGTTTTTTTTAACTGACACCAGGGAAATATGTCTGTTTATTGTAGAATAAATACAGTTTTCTTAAAACATTTCAAAAACATGCAAAAGTTCATGTTTTATAAATGATATTAGGGTTTCTGTAGGTAGGAGTTCTGCATTTTGGAGGATCCTTATGTGATACAAACTGAACAATTGGGAACACTAGCTCATAATGATATGATCATTTTCGACAGTCTCTTTATGTAAGTTTTGGTAGAAATGTTGTAATGCATTAGTCATTTTCATAGAGAAGATACTGGTCCATGCCAGTCTCTTATTTGGGGTGCCATCTGCACCTATTTTTGTCAGTAAATTCAAGAAGAAAATATATCCTTTGATGGATACTATTTCTATTTTTTAATCATTGTCTGAAGCAAACTATACCATTCTGAGACCATACCGAGTACTACACATAACTAAAATTGCTTCTGGGCATCCTTTATTAACTAGAATACCTGTCTCAAAATTGCTCCAATAAGTTTTAATACTTCCGTTTAATTTGAGTTGCTCACAATTTACTATCTCTAGAGCTCTTGGTTAAACATATGAGGAGTCAATGAGTTCTACTTTTTGCTTCATTAATCATAGAGCAACTCACTTGACCCTCATTGTTTCATCTGTAAATATGGTAATAAGGATGCACGGTATTTGAAAAGTTGGGCTATATTTCTGTTAAGGTTAGCAACAAGTAAAGTTGATCTAAACTTAAAGGTTGCTGATAACATTATAGAGGCAGGCATTTCAAAGTTTGCAGACTCACTTTAACTAAAACGTGCAGCTTGGTAATATAAATTATACACTGTTCATAAACTCTGACAACAGAGTTTATAAAGTTTACTTTGTAAATATAACTCATATAAAATATGAGTTTACTCGTGCTTTGAATATAGTAAACACTCACTAGATATTTTTTTGTGCTGAATTGAAGCCTGGATGGACTTGCTATAATGACTTAAGAGAAGCTTCTGAAATAGTTAAAGAGGGAAGTTCACAGACATACATTGATGTAAAACAGGGTTTAGAAGAATGGTTTTTTACCATTACCATTTTGGACAAGTAAGAAGAGAAAACTATTACCTACTCCCAGCTTAATCTGAAGAATTTTGTAATTCTGCTAAATTGGTTAGAGGTTATAACAAAGAAAAGGTCATTCAGAATAATGAACATCATTTAAGTGACTACTACGTAAATATAGTTGAATTTTCCAAACTATACAAGTAACTAAAGAGAAATCTCATTTACTAATGATATTAAATCTATTGGAAGCTTGCTTTGTGGACAGTGTGTTAGACCCTTTACTCTATTTTCCTCATTCAGTCTCCAGATAGCTCTCAGAAACAGTTTTTAGTTTCATTTTACCAGTGGGTAGACCAAGTCCTGATAAGTTATTATACAATTATCTACTTTGCAGTGAATGGCTTTAAGAGATACATCTCATATATAAGTCCCTGAGTATAAATGTAGCTTGTTAATATGTATTTAAAAAGCCCTCATTTTGTTACCTAAATCTATTAATGAAAGGCCAGACATTTTGCCAGTGATTAAGAATAAATGAAATATTGAGAAATGGTAGTATCTTTTTAACTAACTACAATTGACAAAATATCTTTCGTGGTTTAGGTCATAACAGCACGGCATTTATTTATTTATTTATTTATTTATTTATTTATTTATTTATTTTTAAGATCCTATTTGACAGACAGAGATCACAAGCAGGCAAAAAGGCAGGCAGAGAGAGAGAGGAGGAGACAGACTCTGTGTGGAGCAGAGAGCCCGAAATGGGGCTCGATCCCAGGACGCTGGGACCATGACTTGAGCTGAGGCAGAGGCTTTAACCCACTGAGCCCCCCAGGCACCCCCAGAATGGCATTTTTAATCTTGTATTTAAGATCTAGTACCTTACTTAAAGGTGACTGGTTGCTTGTGACTTCTCGAAGTATCTCAGATGGCCAACTGCTCTCTCCAGTCTCTAGAATAAAGTACTGAGAAAGAAATTTATTAAAGCTGGTTGTCCAAATTCCTGTAGAGTAGTTGTTTCTGTAGCCACCTGTATCAACAGCCACTGCTCAAGGCTATTCAAATAATGGCCCCTGAACACCCTGGGCTTGGTATGAAATCTCACAATAGATTCATTTTAGTTATATCCTATATAGTCTTTTTTAGTACATTTTCGTACACGTGACTCTGTAGGTGGCAAATAGCCTAGATTGCTGGGTAGGCCACTGACCAGTATGTTTTTCTTCTATTCAATTGATACACATTACTGGTTATTTATTGAAGGCAGATTAGTTTTCAAAAAACAAAACATAACAAAATAAAATCAAAATGGGTAAATAGAAGCAAAACAATTATATTTAATTCATTCCTTTCAAAACTTTGTATTTTGGATGGATGTTCCTGAATTGGGTTAGTGTAGTAATACTACCAAAACTGGAAAAAGTTTCCCCAATCCAATTTTGTTTGAGTTGAAAGAGTTCCTAAGACTTTGAGAATAATTTTGAGATGGTCAGGATGAGCAGACAAATGGGAATACTCTTCCCAGTTCTGAAAATGAAGTTTATAGGAGTCGAAAATGCTTGATGTCTTCAAATTAGACTGGATCCTGGGTAAATGCTAGCCTGATTGTTAACAAATATCCCTTGTGTAATTATATCTCTAAGGTAGATAGATAGAGACATGGATGTAGCTATAGGTATTTATCTAGCTTAGGAAAGCCTCAAAAGGCTCTACCTGATCCTAGAGACATACAACATGGAAGGTTTACCTCTTATTAAGTCATAGGCAGGTATTGGCAATTTTTTCTCTGAAAATATCCTTGTGCCCTCCTTACCAGGTCCAGTGATATGTGTAAATAGTTGCTATGGCACTAGAGGTTATGCCTTCATTCTGTCAAGGCCTCTCTCCCAAGTGGATTTCCAGTTGTATAGAATCCAGTTGTTTAGAATCTAGGGATGCCTCAAATGCACTTCATCTTCATTTCTCAAAAATAAGAGTAAAACCTGAGACTGTTACCCTCCCTCTGAAATCCAAAGCCACAACAATTAATAAAATTATTATATATAATAGTATAGTAAAATTATCCATACTCAATATAAGCCACATTATGAGCCTGACAAATAATAAATTAATAAATATTCCTAAATCTTTGTGGGATATTATTCTGTGATTTTATACACCATGGAAACCAGTTTAATTTCTTAAATTTACTTGTTTGTATTCTAAAATCTTCCATTGGTAACTTCTCAAAATTACCATATAGTAAACACAAGCAGCAATAGGAAATTTTTTTCCTAAGCATTGTAGATGAGCAAACATACATTTAAAAAGGCACTACCTTGGGGCACCTGGGTGGCTCAGTGGGCTGAAGCCTCTGCCTTCAGCTCGGGTCATGATCCCAGTGTCCTGGAATGGAGCCCCACATCAGGCTCTCTGCTCAGCGGTGAGCCTGCTTCCTCCTCTCTCCCTCTCTGCCTGCCTCTCTTGCCTACTTGTGAACTCTGTCAAATAAATAGATAAAATCTTTAAAAAAAAAGGCAATACCTTGTAATCAAAGATGTTTCTAAATTCCTCCTTGTTAGTCGGTACATTCATTGCTTGCCTAATATTCAATCCCACTAACTCCATACCCTTTCTTCCATTCAGATCCCCCTGCACAATTTCCCTATAGCCCTAGAGAAATGGCAGTTCCTTTCCACTGTGATTCTTAAGTCAGGAATGTGTTTTGAAGTGCATAGAGTTATCTTATTGTTTAATTGTGAAGTTGAGGAAGTTAAGGTTTTCCTGTCATGAAAAAGCCTGTGTAATATCAAGTGCTTACCTGTCTTCTCAAATATCTATGCCACCCAATTTGTTTAACAATTCTTTGGCTTTTGAACTAGATTTCTACCATCACATAGCTCTTCAGTTCTGATCACACACACACACACACACACACACACACACACACACACACACACACACACCCCCCCACAGGAAGCCAGAGATACTGGCTTCTCTGTCTAAGCAGAGAAGACTGAGCTTTCAGAAGTACAGGCAATCCTAGGATACCCTTACTTTGATGTTTTGACAATATGTCTTCCCAAGAGAGAAAAATTCAGTAGAAGAAGGATAGAAAGAGTTAAAAAAAATAAGGAAGTAAAAAAGGAGAGGAACTTAATGGGCTTCATACTGATAGTCTATAAGTAATGCTTCATGAAATAATTAAATATATCCAAATGTATTTCATCATTCCTTAAATCAATAATAAAATCTTTTTATTATGTCCCAGTCCAACTTAGTATACTTCTGTTCAACTTAAAGTAGGTAGTGGTTAGCTGTAGCATGAGAATAATTTTAGAGGAGAATGATGTTTGAAAAAATTCAAAAGACAAATCTAAATCTTATTCTGTACTTTTGAAGATCCCAAAGATGTTCAATCCAGATGATTTACTAACAGAATAATAGAATGACAAACTTTTCATTTTTCAAATAAAAATTTCTAAGTTACACATTATATCATTATTGATTAAATTATAATCAAACCTATCATTTGAAAATAATTTCCTACGGTCTATACATTTCATAAATCCTTTATATGATTTTTCAAGACTGAGGATAGTTGTTTTTCACTTATGTGGCTTATGTTTTTCAGTGATCATTTTTTAAAAATATAGAATGCTTCCTGAATTTTTATGTTATCCTTGTGAAGGGACCATGCTAATTTTCTCTATAGCATTCCAATTTTAGTATATGTGCTGCTGAAGTGAACAGTTTTTGTGATAATGTTTAACACTTAAATTGAAAGTCAGAAGACTTTTTCAATGCATACGAGTATGAGTCAAAATAAAATGATATGAGCTCTTGGGTGGCTCAGTCGGTTGAGCATCTGCCTTTGGCTCAGATCATGATCCCAGGACTCTGGGACTGAGCCCCGCGTTGAGCTCCCTCCTCAGTGGAGAAGCCTGTTTCTCTCTCCTTCTGTTGCTCCCCCAGCTTGTGCTTGCTCTCTCTCTCTCTGTCAAGTGAATAAATGTAATCTTAAAAAAAAAAAATTATATTGGGAAGTATAAAGTTTTGGTACATTAAGTAATGATGGTGATTACTGGCTTACAAAAATTCATGCTACATTTTGTGTTACTATTTTATAGCTAGAAGCTTGAGAGTTTGAGTACCTACACAGCGGGAGAGTACAAATGAACACCTATGCAAGTGTCTACCATAAGAACAGAACAACCAATATGCTATATGATAGAAAAAAGCGAAGTGAAGTACTGATTTTAAGTGGTGCTTGATTTTATTAAGCCAAGAGAGCACTATTACTGAAAATCTTTATCTGACTAAGGCATATTGTTTTGTTGTAATCATGTTCATGAGCTGTCTTGTGGCTGCCATTTAAAGCCTGCCATTCTCCTAAAGGATGCAGAAACCTTGAAAATGTTAGTTAGGTGATAGCCTGATCCACATTGAAGAAGCTTTAATTTAGATGTCTCCACCATTTTCTTTGAAATGCTTTCACATGTTCACAAGAACAACAGCCATGGAGCTGTGACAATGTCAAAAGTCAACTTGGTACGTACACAAATTCCTTTGAAATCTTCAACTGTTTCATTGCATGTGTCTAAATCAAAATCTAGTGATTATCTCATTGAAAATATTTTAAAATACCAACAAAAAATGAACTTGCCCTTCCATCATGGAAATATGTTTCTTGAAGGTATATATTCCTTTTTTAAAAGATTTTATTTATTTATTTGAGAGAGAGAGAGAATGAGAGAGAGAGCATGAGAGGAGAGAGGTCAGTGGGAGAAGCAGACTTCCTGCTAGCAGGGAGCCTGATGTGGGACTCGGTCCCAGGACTCCAGGATCATGACCTGAGCCAAAAGCAGTTGCCTAACCAATTGAGCCACCCAGGTTCCCCTTGAAGGTATATATTCTTTTCGCTGAAAACACAATGTAATATTTGCCTTATATTTAGGTAGGGTAAGTTCCACTGGTGAGAGTTTGGTAGGACCATGTATAGCTGTGATGCTTCATTGTCCTATACAACTAATTCTTCAAATTGAAATTAATTGCTGGACTTTGGTTCTTGCATATGCAGCCATCTTAGGAGAGGTAGCACATTAGGTTGCTTTCACCATCGTTTGTTAGTGTGAATGAGTTTATCAGGTCTTTCTTCACCAGTGCTTTAGACAGGACCTCCAAGAAGATATACTTTAGATAAGTATAAAACATATTGAGAAGGGAATACTAAAGTTTCTAAAACAAAGACAGAATGATATAAACTTCTGCCTATAATTTCCTTTCATTTTGGTAATCTGGAACAACCTCCTTAGTAAGAAAACAATGACAGAACCAGCTGCTGATAGATTATTTTCTATAATCCATATTAACTAAACAAAAAATATTGACACAATATGTCTTCTATTTTGGGATGGGGGAAAAATTTTAAAATGTCAGCAAATGACTTGTTGAAATGGGAGAAAATTCAGATACATAATTTCTCTCTTCTTCCCTTTGTTGGGTTGACTTTCCAGGTAGGTGCTTTGGAAATGACTAAGAAATAAGTGGTATCATTAGAAAAAGAAAAAGAAGAGCTGAGGTATAGCAATTGCTTTTTTGAGTTCCTAGGAATAATTATATAGAGTCTTAATCAGGTCATTGGTGAATTTTTTTAAATTATTCTTAAGCTTATGGAATTTCTAGTTCATATTAGAATATGCAAAATTAGTGTTTATACTTAATTTGGCTATATGCAACCTTTTTACAATTAGTTGATACTCATTCTCTAAACTTTTCCACCTCCTATTCTTTTTAGTAGGCTATGTTCTGATTTCTTTCCTCATCACTCCACTGAAACTGCTCTTAGTAATGACATTGTTGACTTCTGACCTGACAAATTCAACAGATGCTTTCCGGTATTCCCTTTGTTCCATTTGATGCTATTCATTCATCCCTTTTTGATACTTCTTTTTGTCAGTTCTGTGACTCTCTCTTGATCTCCTTCTCACCACCAAAAAGTCTAAATCTCAGTCTCTTTCATGGATTCCTCTTCTGTACACTCATTATACACAGGTGTACCTCAGAATTCTACTTCATATTCTTCTCATTCCTTATACATCCTTTGATGATCACATCCACTCACTTAGCATTTATATTAATTGTTTCTAACAGTCAGGAACATAGAGTCTGCAATTTTTGTCCTTCCAGATACAGAGGTGAAGACTGTCTAGTGACTGAAATTGGGAACAATGGGAAATAGCAGCACATCATCTTTGCATAAGATAATGCAAAGCCTTGCTGCAGACCGTCATCACCTCTCACTGACTGTGTGCCAGGCATTGTCAAGAGAAGTGTATGTGGAAAGTTATATAAAATAAATCAAAAGGTTGTGATAGTCTACTTGTCTCGCATAATTCTACTCATAGGAGTGATTGAATAACCATTTGCTAATTGTTTGGGTCTACTAAACAGGTCATAGGAAGTTCATCTGGTCTAGCAACTTCCTAGTATTACTCAAGAATAAAAAAAAAGACAAGAACAGATGCTGTTGTAGAGGTCATGCCAAGAAAATGTGAAGCTTTGAAGCTTTTCATTTCCTTGTAACTACCACCATTACCTCTTCAAATTTCAAATTGAATGTTTGTCAGTATTAAGTCAATGAGACAAGCTGTTCAGGCCACAAATTCGTCATATTCTATAAGTATACATGACAAATGCATCTTAGTTAGAATGTTCTTTTTAGAGTAAAACCTTTAGGCAATTAGCTTAAAAGAAATTATTTCATTGGTAAGCGTATGGAACCCCTGCTTATAGAATTCATAGAATGTGACCACCCAGACTGTAGTTTCAGTGATCTATGGATCATTGTAGTACTGTGGATCAATATGACTAAGTTACATGTTTTCCCTAAGAATGGTTATCCCAAGGGTGTGGTTAATTTGGAAAAGGAAATAATAGAAGATGAAAATATATACTTTCTCCTGGGGCCTAGAGCTAAAGAAAATAAGTAGTAATGCTCTTTTTATTTCAAAATACCAGAATGTAATAGATC
>NC_060071.1:83351060-83401060 GCF_922984935.1 Meles meles | reverse complement strand
TAGAAACATGGACCAAAAAGACATTAAAATTACCACATGTATGAGCACATATTTAAATATGTATGTAAATCTCAGAAACAGTGCTAGTAGAAGCATATTTAAATATATATGAGAAATTTGTTATATAAACAGAGAGACCTTTCAAATCTATGAGCAATACAAGGGTTTTGGAAGTTAGTATAAAGTAATTATGAAGAGAACAGATTCTCAGGTCATACCACTTGGTTCTAATTTTAGCTCTTCTGCTTAATACCTGTATTACCTTGAACAAATCACTTAACTGTTCTTCGCCTTCTTTATCTGAATGTTGGAAAGGATAACACTACCTACCTTGTTGGGTTGTAAAAATTAACAGAGATAATAAATGCAAAGCATTTGGCAGAGTTTCTGGCTCATGGTAAACCACCGTGAATACTAGTCTTTATTATTCAGTAAATGGTGAACCACTTAGAAAACAACAGGGAGTTCCCTTGTCATATCTATGAAAAATAAAATCAGATGGATTAAAGTGTTACACTTTAAAACGATAACTATAAAAGTAGAAAAGACAATACGTCTGAATATTGATGATAATCTTGTATTAAAGGAAAGCAGGAAGTAAAGCCATAGACCTCTGGAAGACTGCTTAACTTTCAGACTCCTAAGGAAAAAAATATTTATAAAGATAAAAGATCCACAGCAGAATAGAAAAATATTTATAGTGTATAATACAAAGAGTTATAATAATTCATATGGAGATCTCACTATCATTTTTCTATAAAATAATGTTATATCAAATAGGTATTAAACATAAACAGATGGTATATCTTGTAACTTCACTGCTCTTTCTAGCCTCAGAGATTTCTCAAACTCTTAGTAACTTTTTCCCACACGAAAGAAGCAATTTAAATGGTACTTCAGCAGGAAGATCTTTTCTGATCAATCTAAATGAGATCTCCCTAAATTTCTTTCTCCAGGCATTATTTATTCCTTTCTATCATAGCTCTTGTTGGTTTTTATCACATATTTATGTGTGTTGATTTTTTCCCCTTTTCTCTCACTAGGCAATAAACTCATGGGAATGAGCCATAGAGTATTTGCTGGTCTGTAGTCAGCCCCTAACAGCATAGAGCAGGCATTTGAAGTAAAATAAATGAATATCATAAAGGGTCTTGTATACCATGTTAAGGCATTGAGCCTTTATAGCTAAGATAGTCATAGAAGAATTTTAAGCAAGATAAATCCTTCTTGGGCTTCAGTGGAGGGTGGGTGGGGAGTGAACTGGAAGGGAACATGACTAGAAGCCAGGTGGTGGATTAGAAAAGGAATTGAAACAATCCAAGAAATTATGAAGCTCTAAACTAAGGAAGTTTAATGGAAATACAGAGAAGAGAAATGGTTCCAAAGATATTTAAAATTAGACTATTTTAACTAAAGCAGAGTACAGATAGGGAAATAATGAAAATGAATTTTGATTCTGGACTTTAGGCCAGATTGTAAACCTATAATCCTATATCAAGACATTTCTAATTCTTTAAACATTAAAAAGTCAATGTCAGATTTTGGAAGTAGGGTTTTGTTTGGTTTTTCTTTTTGTTTGTTTGTATGTATGTTTAAATCATTTTAATTGGCAGCACTAAGTTATTGGAACATATGGAATAGACTTCTGGGACCATGCAGAAGTTGAATATTTAGTTTTATGAATCAATACTTCCCAACTCAGCCATAAATCTTTAGGTCCAAGGTCATCTCAGTGATGAACTAGTAATTGTCATCAAATGAACTTCCTTTATAATTATCATCACACTGCCACCACAATCAGTGATAATGGCAGCAGTGACAACAACAACATGAACATTTATTGAGCAATTACTCTGTACAAGGCTCTGCAGAGTGTTCTTGAGTTCAGAGAAATCTGACATACTCCCTGACATTAAAGAGGGTAGAATATATGCATTAAAATATACTAACTGTGTAGAGTAGCATGTGATAAAATGAGTTATAGGAAAGTAATTGCTGCTGGAGTTCAAATAAGAGAGTTGAGCATAGCTGAAAAGTCTTTAGGAAAAGCTACATGGAGGAGGTGAGACTTGAATAGGCCTTCGAGGAAGGAACAAATTAAGATAAATATAGAGAAAGGGCAGCTACTCAGCATCATAAGAGCAAAAGTGGAGGTGGAGTTTCCACATCTGTTTTAAGGACAAGCAGACAAGTGGACAAATGCTTTGACTAAAGCATCAAGTTTATAAAGAGCAGTAAAGAAAGTGTTCAGAGAATTGGATGAAAACAGATTGTAAGGTGTCTTTGATGTCAAACTAATGATGGTTTATTTTGAATAGACTTATGATCACTTATTTCAAGGAAAGTGGAGAATCACTTGCAAATTTGAGCAAAGTAGCTACTTGTGGAAAGTTGTTTTTTAGAGTTTTTAGAGGATGAATCTAATGAGCATGTTCTGGTTTCATCTTAGAGATGAAAATTCACATTGATAAGACCAGTTACTATGGCAATATTTTAGGGGAAAAAAGAGATCCTTATGTGAGAAGGGAGGAGGAAATAACATGAGATTTTTTTCTTACTTTTTATTACGAAAAACTAAAAAAAAAATGTAGATGGAATAATGAACCCCCATATATTCACTACCCAGCATCAAAAATGACCAATTCATGATTGATCTTATTTTATCTGTATTCCTACTTATCTCTTTACCTCTAGGTTTTTTGAAGTCAATCACCAATACCTTTAACTTATATATATTTGAGTATGAATCTCTAAAAGGTAAGGATTTATTAGTGAACATAGCCATAATACCATTATCATACCCAAATAATTAATAATTTCTTCATAATCCCAAATATGTACTCAATTGTCAAGTTTCTCTAATTTTTATGTTTTTTTTAATTCATTTCTTTGAATCAGTATTCAAATAAGATCCATTTAGTATAATTAGTTAATGATGTTTCTTAAATATTTGTTATAGGAACTGTTATTAATGGGTTTCTTTCTTTATTTTAAAAGAATTATTATAAACTCATGTTGAAATATATTTGATGCATTTCAATCTATTGCAGTTATCCTTCCAATGTTCAGATTGTCCCATCTTTGCCTGATTGGGAACCTCTTTGAATTGACTTCTGCATTTTTTTGATACAATCTTGGTGGGCTTTGAGAGCTTTCCGACTCCCTTACATAAGATGCCCCAGGATCATCTTTTAAATTTTCTACCCAACACTCAGAATCACCCATTCCCCAAGAAGACTTTATTACTTGTGTTGTGGAATGGTAGTTAAAGACCACAAATGGGGGACACCTGGGTGACTCACTCAGCTGGATGTCTGCCATCAGCTCAGGTCATGATTTCAGGGTCCTGGGATCGAGTTCTGCATTAGGCTCCCTGCTCAGCCGGGGGTCTGCTTCTGCCTGCCACCCCCACCCCCGCTCATGCTCTCTCTCTCTCTCACATAAATAAATAAAATCTTTAAAAATTTATGACTTTGTGTTATTTATATTTACTGTGAGTTCTAATTCAAATTCAGGTATACATGGTTATTAGCTAACCTTATTGATCTGATAATTGTCCTGTTTCTCTCATGCCAGCACTCCTGGTTTCCCATGATAATCATATCATTTGCTTTCTCCTTCAGTACAAAGACAACAGTCCTATAGTAACAACACAACACTGCTTCCTATAATATAAATCCTCATGATGTATGGTTAATTATTTTTTCAAGCTTTATTTTTTTTGCACATCAGAATATATTCAACTAAGGATATACAGTCAAATTTTATTTTAAAGTCAACTGTAAATATTTTCTGTTTTTGTGTTAGGTCACTTGTTTCTCCATGCATGAATTCCATACTGTTTTAACTGCAGAAGCTTTATAATGTGTACCAATAACTTCTAGGGATAGGTTATTCTCATTCTTCTCTTTTTCAGAGTTATCTTTTATTTCAGGGTTACTGCTGCCTTTTTATGTTTTATTTTTCCAACTGAACTCTCTTTAGCTTTAAGGAAAATAAAACACTAATGACATTTTATTGTGTTGACATATTTATGTTGTTAAGTGTTCCCTTCAAATAACAGTATGTTTTTTCATTCATTTACTTCTCCTTTTGTGTCTTTCAGGATTATTTTGGAATATTCTGGATATGAGAGATATTAAAAAGGTGAAACAGTAGGACTGGAACATAAGGGGAGAAATAGAGAAAACCATAGTTTCCATACTCTTTGGAGAAGAATTCATTTGTTGGTTTGTTTGTATAAGACTCTTTGAAGAGATCAACAAAGGGAATAATGGTGAGTTTTCTTTGTAGTACCAGATCTGAGTTCTGTCTTAGCCTTACTGGCAATTAAATATATCAATCAAATTTCTATAAAAATAGATATCATTGAAATAAATTAGAAGTAATTGCTAAGAGAGTAAATCACATGAGATAATTATTCACCCTACTTGGTCACATGACATGAAAAAATTGTTCCTCTTAGAGCTGTGTAGTTCCATGCAAAATTGTAGAGATTTTTCTCCACTGCCTTTTCACATGCTTCTCATACTGTAGCACCTTCTAACCCTACAGCCATCACCCTATTCTGGATTTGAATGTCTATATTATGCTGTAGTCCTTCACACAGTACCTAGATCAGGAATGAGGGACCCTGCCTCTGTCACCCACCTGTATCTACTATCTACCAAATCCTGTTGAATGTATCTCCTAAAAAAAGAGCCAAACAAAGAGATTGAGTCTACATCCTAAAAAACTCTTGAAAAATCACTTACTCCTCTCCATTTTCATTGCCTAAGTCATTGCTTTACCCAGAACATCATTTCCTCACCAATTATAGTGAGATCAACTACTCATTACTCATCTTGCTTCATTTATCCTCTTGTTTCCTTTCTTATGTGACTACATGTGGCAATATTTATCCTATTTATATCTTCAAGCCATTTTCTGTATTGTTATCTGAGTCATCTTTTAAAATACAAGTTAAATACTTCTATGACCCCTATTGTTTTTTCAATTTAAATTCAATTAATTAACATATAGTGTATTATTAGTTTCAGAGGTAGAGTTCAGTGATTCATCAGTTCTACATAAATGCAGTGCTCATTACATCTCTTGCCCTCCTTAATGCCCATCACGCTGTTGCCCCTGCCATCTCCTCCAGGACCCTCAGTTTGTTTCCTGTGGTTAAGAGTCTCTTATGGTTTGCCTCCTATCTGATTACATCTTGTTTTATTTTTCCCTCCCTTCTTCTATGTTCCTCTGTTTTGTTTCTTAAATTCCAAACGGGAGTGAAATCATATAATTCTTTCTCCGATCAACTTGTTTCACTTAGCTCATCCACTCACTCATTTCACTCACTCATCCACTATGACCCCCACTGTTTTAAGAAAATTCCCAGTGGATAGTCTAGAAAATATCAAGGGGTCCCATGACAAATACTGCATATTATATTCTTAAGATAATCACAGGGTAAATTTGGCCCTTTGTAGCAGAGAAACCTGTTTAAATGTGACCAGTTTTATGGCCTGGATTCATGTGGTTATAGACATAAATACAGCTGTCAATTTTTTGTCAATTAGTTTTTCTGAAGACATACTTTAGGGTATACTGACATAAAGAATAAAGTTCAAGCTTCCTTATTATGAATAACCTTAGTATTGCTGTTACCACATCTTCCATGGTTCCTTCATATTCCTAATATTCCACCAAGGGTATAGCATTGTACAACACCAGTGCACAGTTCATACTCATGGGCACTATCGACAGTTCTGAACTTTCTATCCTAATTAGTCTCTCTGTCTTTTAGTGTATGCAGTACCATTTTTCCATTATTTATTTTGATCCCATCATCAGCCTAATAAATTCCCACTTATCCTTCAAGAGCCAGTTTTGGTGTTAACTTCTTCAGTACCAGTTTGAACATCATCTACACAGAGACAGAACAGAAGAGGTGTGATGACTCAAAGAATATATGCAAAGTGAGACAAAAGCCAAAACCTTACCTTCAGCAATGCCTACATTTAGTAAGTCCCCCTTCTTCAGGAAGAAGCCCCATGAAGGAGACTGAAAAGGAATTTTTAGAGCTACAGGATGAAAAGAAATGGGAATTTTGTCCCAGGGTCCAGCTAAAGTGAAAAAAATGTTAATAGGCTCAAATACTATAGTTATAAATTGGAGAAAGAAGAAAACTGAAAAGGCACAGAATCTTATTGATAATCTTAATGAAACAGTTTGAGGAAAGCTATTGCTAGATAGCTATGCTCTAGATAACTATGGTCTTTCCTTTATCCACTACCCTCATACTTCAAGAATACACCGAGGACCTGAAACTCCATTCATCCCCACAGAAAACACACACACACATACACACACACACACCCCCATATAAAGAAAGCCAGATAATTGGATTGGATTGACAGTTTGGAATGAAGTTTAAGAAAAGAAGGTAAATCATCCTGGCGTAGAGGTCATTGAGGAGGCATGGCAAATGAGAAGGAAGCTTTTAGTAGAGGGACTTTTCTCCCGATTCTCCCTGGAGGAGATGGAGACCCTGCTGAAGGGAAAAAGTAGAGAAATTTTGTTTACCATTCTTTGTATTTGATGTGCATTTGGTTGTCTAATAGGAACAAATTTTCCACAATTTCAAAAGTTAAGGGGTTAACAAATGAGTTGCCAGAAGGAAAAAGATAGTACTATAGCTTGAAAAGAAAAAATTGAAGAAAAGATTTTGCTAGCCTGGTGGAAGGAGAGAGGAGAAAGGAACATGCTAAACAGGCAATAGAGAGGAAAGAATTAATGAAGCAGAGTACTAGAAGAGGGTATATATTTGTATGTATGTGGTGTGTGCATATATGGTGTATGCATATGCGGTGTGTGTATGTGTGTGATATGTGGATGAATGAGGGATTAGATCATGGTAACATGATAATGTTTTTATTTCACATTCACTTCTTTGCACAATAACTCAGGTTTATAAACTATTAATATTTGGTATCCGTGTATACCTCTCCCATGCACTGATCCACGAATGTTGCCACCTTCTCACTATAACGTGATATGGATTCCATTTGTCTTATATTTCCACAAATATTTAAAAAAAAAAAACCTTACTCTATTGCCCTGTGGATGTTTGAAGAGAAAATTTTCTTAGGATTAAACAGGAAGAGAAAAAGCAGTATGTTTTTTTTTTCAATCTTACATATAAAAAACTCATATTAAAATTCTCCCTAGACATAGAACTGACTATATATGCTTTTGACTGTTCTTTTTTATTCTCGGTGTACTGGCAACGTGCAATACATTTTAGAGGTTAGACCACTTAGGGAATACATATGGAACCTCTGAGCAAAGTAATCTGCTAGATATTTCTGTACTGTTTTCATAATTTAATGTTATTGAAGTCAGTCCTTAAGGAGGGGAAGAGTCACATATTTCTTTTTCATGTTGGAACAATCACAACATTATTTGATCAGTAGAGAATTTTTTCTTTATTTCACAAAATCTTTAAGGAGTGGGATTTCTTTATGATCTATCAAATGAAGGTTGAATAGAAGTAATAGGAGGCCTCCTTGGTACATTGTCACTCAGGCATTCAGAAGTTTTATCCTGCCTGGAACATTCTTTATACATGATTCTTATTTCTCAGCTTTAAACTACACCTAGGTGGAATCTTTTGTTCTCAGTGCTGCCAAAGCTCCCATCTTCCAGCAGTGACCTCAGTTTAGCACCTGCTTGTAAGATGTGTTTGCACATTGTTGGTACGTTTCAGTGACATGTATGTTCCCATCAAGGAGACTGTCATAGAATTCAGGAGATGTTAACATTTTTCCATCTGTGTGTGAAAGTGACGTTTCCTGTTAATTTTGTTCTTTTGCTGAACTCTCCAAGCAAAAGCCTTCTGTGGGAGGCAGGATGATGTCATTATAGTCATAGCATAAATTTTTCAACCTTTAGAATGAGACATATTGTGGCATATATTTCACTTTTTTAAAAGCAGTGAAATAAAAACTTGGAGGATGATGATATCAATTTTATACTTTCAAGTGTGGGGGTTTCCAGAGGCTTGAGAATGACTCCAGGGCTAAAATTTCCTCTGGCACATGGATTTCTTCTGTCGCCTTGAGAGAAGCAAGCCCATCCATGGATGTCTGTGTTTGTGAGGCCAACAGACTTGGCTAGTAAATTTCAGAGGTATTGAGACTTTGTGAAGGCAAAATAGTCTAGCAGTAGTGATTTAAAAATAAAAAGAAATCAGACTTCTGATTTCGGTTCTGACATGTGAAAGCTGGGAAGTTTTCACTCCCATTTTTACAACCAAAAAAAATGTTGAGCAAGCAAAATCAGTGACTTTTCTTGGACCTATCAGAAGACTGGTTGCAGAACAAGTGGGCATGCTGAAATCCAGAAAGAAAGACAAATATGGAGTCACAGTCTCCATCTCCTTTCCTTAAGAAGAAGCTATTAGAGTCATACATTGTTGGGCACTCTTAAATAATAATTTCGTTGAGTTGTCAGAGTCTGAGTCTGCACTAGCTTGAGAGTAAGTTTTGTTGAGGCTATAGTCTTAAGAGGTCCCTCACACTTGGGTTCTTCCTTGAAGAGCTAAGAAAGATCCCTCTTGCCTCTCACAGGGGAGGTGAAAGGTAGTCATTGTGAAATACTCCAAGAATGTTCTCATAACAAGGACTACTTACTCTTCAGAGGAAAGACATCACCAGAGTCTTAGCTACTTAAAGGAAGGGTATTCTCTCTACTCCAGCTTCCTGTAGCTTTCCAGGAATACCTACGTGGGAATAAATACAAGAACTATAACTTGCAAAGGTTACATCCCAGGTGCACAGGGCCACGAAAAGGCAGAGATTCATTCGTAATAGTGTACAATGCTTCCCCTTCCTAATTCTCTTCCATCACATCAAAACAGGTCCACTGTAGAATACTGTTATGCTGAAAAAATAAATTAAAAAAAATATATATATATCCTAAAAAAAAAAAAACAAAAAACAAACAGGTCCACTGTTATCACTTATTTGTGGAGCATAACAAATAAAATGGAGGACATAGGGAGATGGAGAGGAGAAGGGAGTTGAGGGAAATTGGAAGGCTGAGATGAACCATGAGAGACTATGGACTCTGAAAAACAACCTGAGGGTTTTGAAGGGGTGGAGGGGTGGGAGGTTGGGGGAGCCAGGTGGTGGGTATTATGGAGGGCAGGTATTGCATGGAGCACTGGGTGTGGTGCATAAACAATGAATTCTGTTACGCTGAAAAGAAATAAAAAATTAAATTAAATTAAATAAAAAAAAACAGGTTCACTGTAATAATGGTAGTATAGCTTAAGGTGGTGAAAGACAGATAGACTTTATTTAAGGAAGAGTTTATAAAGAAGCCAAAGGCAATGAAGGAGGCAAAAACAAGGACATGAAAGGAATTTGAAGCCTCTGGCACAGCTACAGCAATCATTAAACACAGCCCTACCCCTAGCCACCTTAACATAAAACCCTACACTAAAGGCCTGTTAACCTCAGTTTCTATTACGTGGTACATCATGTATGGCTTTCAGCAAGAAATTACAAAGCATGCTAAAAGTCAAGGAAAAAATGCAATCTGAAGATAAAGTGAGCACTAGACCAGAATCAGATATGACACAGGTGTTGGAATTATGACACAGAATTTAAAACAATTATGATTGATATGTTCAAGGTGCTAATGGAAAAAGAAGCTAGCATATGAGAATGTATGGGTACAGGAAGAAGAAGGGTGGAAATTTTAGGAAAGAATCAAAAGAAAATAGTAGAAATCCAAAATCACTATAATGAAAATAAAGGATGTCTTAGAAGGGCTCATCAATAAACTTGATACAGCTGAGAAAACAGTAAGTGAACTTGAAGATAGATTGCTATAAACGTTCAAAAAAGAAGTGCAAAGGGAAGAATGAAAAAAAAAAAATGAACATGAGAGACTATGGACTCTGAAAAACAACCTGAGGGTTGTTTTGAAGGGGCGGGGGGTGGGAAGTTGGGTGAGCCTGGTGGTGGGTATTATGGAGGGCACGTATTGCATGGAGCACTGGGTGTGGTGCATAAACAATGAATTCTGGTACACTGAAAAGAAATTAAAAAAAAAAAAAAAGAACATCCATAACTGTGGTATGATTTCAGAAAGTATAGCCTACATGCAATTGAAATACCAGAAGAAGAGAGAAGGTACAGGAGAAATATGTTGGGGCACCTGGGTGGCTCAGTTGGTTAAGTGTCTGTCTTCAGCTCAGGTCATGATCTCGGGGTCCTGGGATCAAGCCCCGCATTGGGCTCCCTGCTCAGGGGGGAGTCTGCTTCTCCCTATCCCTCTGCCCTCTACTCATGCTAACTCGCTTGCTCTCTCAAAGAAATAAAATCTTAAAAAAAAAAAAAATACGTGAAGTAATAATGGTGAGGATTTTCCAATATTAGTAACAGACACTAAACTACAGATATAAGAAGCCCAGAAAATACAAGCATGTTAAATAACAAAAAAATTCAGGCATATCCTATTCAAACTGTAGAAAACCAAAGACAAAGAGAAAAACAGCCAGAATTTAAAGATTCTAAAGGCCCTGTACTAATAAAAGAAAAAGAACAAAAATTAAGTACATATTCCTTCTAAAACCATGATAGCAAGAAGAGAGTGAGATAAAGTATTTAAAGTGGAAAGAAAAAAACCCTCAACCTATAATCCAATATCCCAATGAAATTATTTTTCAGAAGGGGAAATAGAGACTTTCTCAGTCAAAATAATTTCTCAGTCAAAAATAATTGAGGAAATTCATCACTAATAGGTCTCTTCAAGGAATTTTTTTTTTTAAATTCTCTAGGGAGAGAGAAGTTAATATTGTTCAGATACTCAGATATATATGAAGAAAGGAGGAACATTAAAGAAGGAACAGATGAAGGCATTTTGTTAAAATTTAAAAATCTTATTTTTCTTATTTTTAATTAATCTAAATGATTACTGTTTTTAGTCATAATAGTAATAATGTATTATGTGATTATAGCCCATGGATAAGTAAAATGGATAATAGTAATATCATAAAGGAGAGAAAGGAATCAGGAATGCTGTTATAATGGTTCTGTGCTGGATGTGAAGTTGTTTAATTTTATTTGAGATGGACATATATTAATTAAAAGTGTATATGGAAAGCTGTAGTGTAACCACTAAAAATGGTTCAGCATAATTGATATGCTGAGAGAGGAAAGGCAGTGAGTCCTAAAAAATGTTAAATTAAAACCAGAGAATGCAATAAAAGTGGGAGAGAAAGGAACAAAGAACAAATGAAAACAAAACAGAAACAGGGCAGTTATTAATCCAACTATATCAAAATATATTTTATTTTATTTTTTAAAAATTTTTGGTAAATATTTTTATTTATTTACTTGACAGAGAAAGAGAACACAAGCAGGGGGAGCAATAGAGGGAGAGGGAAAAGCAGGCCCTCTACTGAGCAGTTAGTCTGAGGCGGGGCTGGATTGGGATCATGGGATCATGACCTGAGCTGAAGGTTGACACTTAACTGACTAAACTATCCAGGTGCCCCTCAAAATACACTTTAAATATGAATGGCCTAAACATACAAATTAAAAGACAGAGATTATTTCATTTAACTAGGAGACAAAACTATATGATACCTAGAAGAAATCAACTTTATGTACAACAACTGAGATAGCCCGAAAATCAAAAGATTCAGAGAGAAATACCATGTTACCACTAATAATAATTTTAAAAAAGCAAAGATAACTACACTAATTTCAGATATAGCTGACTTCAGAAAATTACCAGGGATTAAGATAGGCTTTATATAATGATAAAGGGTCAGCTCTCCAAACAGACATAACAGGTAACACACATACACTCGCATACACCACAGCAAAAGGCATCAAAATATGTGAGATTAAAAACTGACGGAATTTCAAGGAAAAATAAACAAATCCATTTTTATAGTTGGAGACTTCGGCATCCTTCTGTCAATAACTGATGAATAAAGCAGGCAGAAAGTCAGTAAGGATATAGTTGGACTGAGTAGCATTATGAGTCAACCTGAACTAATTAACATTTTTAGAATACTCTATCCAACACCAGCAGAATATATATTCTCAAGGTTACCTGGATCATTCTTAATGATACACCATATGCTCAGTCATGAAACATACTTAACAAATTTAAAAAATCATACAGGGTATGTTGTCAGACCACAGTGGAATTAAACTAGAAATCAATAACACACAGATAGTTAGAAAAAGTCCCAAATACTTGGAGGTTAAACAAACACTCTGAAATAATATATGGGTCAAAGATATCTCAAGAGACATTTTAAAATATTTTGAACTAAACTAAAATGAAAATACAACCTATCATAACTTATGGGATTCAGTGAAACTAGTGCTGAGAGGGAAATTTATAACATTAAATACATTAATTTGAAAAAATCTGTAATCAATCATCTAAGTTTCTACCTTAGACGATTCCTTCCTTAGAGAAGGAAGACCAATTTAAGCCTAAGTTAAGTCAGAGAAAAGAAACAATAAAAATCAGAGCAGAAAACAATGAAATTGAAAACAGGAAATCAGTAGAAAAAAATCAATGAAAGCAAAAGCTGGTTGAAATTCTATTGAAATGATCAATAGAATTGAGAAACCTGTAGCAAGTTAACCAAATAAAAATAGGGAATAAACAAATTCACAGTATAAGAAAGGAAAGAAGGATCATCACTACTTGTCCCAAGGATGTTAACAGGAAAATAACAATGTTATTAACAACTCTGTGCCCCAATTTGACAGAAAAAAAAAAATGGACCAATTCCTTGAAAGATACAAACTACCAAAACTTAAAAGGAGAGTATCTAATTTGAGTAGCTTATATCTATTAAGTTGAATTAACATTTAGTAACCTTTCAAAAAGCAAAACATTGGCCCAGACGGTTTCATTGGTGAGTTCTACCAAACATTTAAGGAAGAAATTATACCAAATCTCCATAATCTCTTTCAGAATATAGATGCAAACACTTCCTAACTCATTTTTTGAAGCCAGCATTACCCTTAACCAAAGCCAAGGACGTTACAAAGAAGGAAAGTTACAGATCAATCTCTCTCATGAACACAGATCAAAAATCCTCAACAAAATATTAGCAAATTGAATTCAACACCATTAACAGAGTAATAATAGCAGTTACAGACCAGGAGAAATATTTATAAACACATACCTAAAAAGAACTTGTATCTAAAATATACAAATAACTCTTAAAACTGAACAAATAAGAAAACAAGCTAATTTAAAAATGAAAACAAAAATCTGACCAAAAAGATATATAGATGAAAAATAACTTAATGAAAAGATGATCAGTATCATTTGTTACTAGAAAATTCCAGATTAGAGCAACAGTGAGATACTACTACATACCTCATACCATGTAAAATTAAAAAAAAATTAATTTGAAAAACTCTGATAATACCAAGGTGATGAGAATTCGCAGCAACATTGCTGGTGAGATGGCAAAATGCTACAGTCATTTTGGAAGACAGTTGGAAAATTTCTTATAATGCTAAACATAGTCTTACCAGATGATCATATCACAGGCAGTCATGCTTCTAGATATTTATCCAACACTTTTGCAAACTTATTCCACCCAAAACCTGCATATAAATGCTTACAACATCTTTTTTTGTCATCACCAAAACCTAGAAGCAACAAGATGTCTTAAATAGGTGAATAAATAATTTTATGTCCACAAAATGGAATATTACAGCATGATAAAAATAAACTGTCAAGCCACGAGAGACATAGATGAATTTTACATACCTATTTTTAAGTGAAAGAAGCCAGTCAGAAAAGATTATATACTATATAATTCTAACTGTGTGACATCTGGAAAAGACAAGCCTACAGATGGTGGGAAGATCAGTGGTTGCAAGGGAGGGAAGGATAGGAATTGAATAGGTGAGGCACAGAGGATTTATTGGGTGGTGAAACTATAGGTGAAACTGTTGCATAATCTGCAGTGATGGACATCTAACATTATGCATGTCAAAACCCAGGGAACAATGCTGTACAAAGAGTAAAACAATGCAAACTTTGAAAAAATTTAAAATTTAAAAAAACTTTTGGGGGTCCCAAGATCTTAGGATGGAATGAAGTAGGTGATAAAAAATATAACCTTATTACTGGTATATGAAACAACCCTCGCTGAAGGTGGTGGGGGAAAAGACACCAACTTAAGTAACTTTGGAAATAAGTAGAATTTATAAGCTTAAATGCAGAAGATCTGTGCATAAACACTAAACTACAGTTTATGAAGTTTTCCCCCCACGGACTATGGGTTAACACTTCGGGCATTGCCATACATGTGTGCTAGAAGTAAATAATTAAGTAAATAGATAGTGGATTATGGGAGTCAGCTTTCTTACTGTTGGAGAATTTACAAATAAGCAAAGGAGAGGGGATAGGATGGTCAATATGCTAATGGGTTAGAGTTGGAGACATTAGTATGAGCTTATGTTTAGCTTAATATAGATACAGATAGTTATAATATTTATAGGTCTCTGTTTATATATAGATTAATATGCACACAGATATTCCTTTGCTCTGTCAGCTGAGAGGACCTAAATGAAATGACAATCCATTAACAGAGTATACCTAGTGTCTAGATCTTGGGTTTGAATCTCCAATAAGAGGAATCAGAGCTCCATAAAAAAATGATTGATTCTGGGTGTGAGGCAGGAAATATATAAGATGAACCTGGATCAACTTATCGTACCAGAAAGTAGAGAAGTATTACACATTCCATTCCACACACACATGCACACACACACACTGATTAGGGTATGTTAAAAGGCACACAAAATCCTACTGAAAGAGCTCGCAATAATTGGGAATAAAACCATGAATAGAGAAAAAAGTAGCATGAGACTTTATCCAAAGTATAAAATAAATGCTCTTATATCCATATTGATGTAAATAAGTGATTGAATAAATGAGGGAGAATGGATGAAGATCCTTACAGAAGAATTCCAAATAATTTTGCCCCAAATTGTAGATACTTTGTCCTCAAAGAAATGAAACAATTCCCCAGTCTTTAAGTGAGTGCTGTGCATAGACTTCCGTCCCAAAAGTACAGTATGGAAAGGGATAAGAACAATTATTTGACAGTGGGGAGCCTGACAAACCACCTCAGCAAGATGGTCAAAGTCCATATCAACAGAGATAAGTCATGTTGATAGTAAGTAGATTGATATAATGTGAGGATAATGGTACTTCAATTATGTGATACTCCTCCCCCCAAAAACATATAACCCTGGTCTGCTCATGAGAAATACATCAGACAAATCCCAACAGAGGAACATTTTACAAAGTATTTAATTAGTACTCCTCAAAACTGTCCAAGTCACCCAAAACAAGGGAAATCTGGTAACTGTCAAAATGAAGAGTAACCTTTGGGGACCTGACAACTGAAATGCAATGCAGTGTCTTGGATGGGATTCAGGAACGTTAGTGAAAAAAGGACATTGAGTAAATACCAAGGAAGTCAAAAGTATGGACTTCAGTTAAAAATAATATATCAAAATAAGTGGCCAACCCATAGGTAATGGGTTTTTTTTATTATGTTAGTCACCTATTTTCATAAGTAAAGTTTTTTTTTTTTAAAGATTTTTTATTTATTAATTTTGACAGAGAGAGATCACAAGTAGGCAGAGAGGCAGGCAGAGAGAGTGAGAGGGAAGCAGGCTCCCTTCAGTGCAGAGAGCCCGACGTGGGACTCGATCCCAGGACCCTGAGATCATGACCTGAGCCGAAGGCAGCGGCTTAATCCACTGAGCCACCCAGGCGCCCCGTAAAGTTTTTTTTTTTAAAGATTTTATTTTATTTATTTGAGAGAGAGCATGAAAGGAGAGAGGTCAGTGGGAGAAGCAGACTCCCTGCTGAGCAGGGAGCCTAATGCAGGACTAGATCCCGGGACTTCAGGATCATGACCTGAGCTGAAAGCAGTCGTCCAACCAACTGAGCCACCCAGGCACCCCCATAAATAAAGTTAAAAAAAATAGTATATAAATATTGGTTCATTAATTGTAACAAGTGTGCTATATTAATGTAAGATGTTAA
The DNA here is from genome assembly GCF_922984935.1 of Meles meles. NCBI lineage: Eukaryota > Metazoa > Chordata > Mammalia > Carnivora > Mustelidae > Meles > Meles meles. The sequence continues at coordinate 83,384,953 of NC_060071.1, read as the reverse complement.
TTATAACACCTTATAGTATTAATTATAGGGACAACTGGGTGCAGAGTTGTACAGGGAAATCGCAACTGTCTTCATAATTTTTCTATAAATCTGAAGTGTACTAAAAATAAAGTTTATTAACAAAATATGGTACTTAACGTGAAACAGAAAGAAGAGCCTCTAAATAATGTTAATAAAAATTTTACATTAGAAAACAAGGAAGGATATAGTAATTAAATCATTCACTCTGATGAGTAAATAGTTTTAGAACTAGTAGTCAAAATGGAGATGACAAAAAACTTCTGCATTTGTTCTCAATGTAGTAAGATACATGAGAGAATAGGCCATTCTTTCTATTTACTGTGCAATTTATATTTTTACCTCCAGCATCTTAACATTCTTTGTTTTACATAATATTACCCCTTGTTATAAAATTAATGCATATTCATTGTAGAAAATTTGGAAAAAGTGTAGAGAAGAAAGTAATACCTATAATTTCACCACCCAGTTATGTAAGAAGTTTTTTAAGGTTTTAGCGTTTTATTTTCTAAAATGTTAACATTTTATTTTATTAAATTTCAGATATCATATAAAATAAGTATTTCTATAGTAATATGATCATATTTAAAACATACTGAATCTCATTTGGGTATTCTGCCCCATATTGTGTTCTAGAGTTTGAGTATGTGAGAACATATCACATACATTATGCCTACATAATGACATTTTGATTGCATGCATTTTCTAGTCAAATAAAATAAGTCAATTGAATTTTAAAACTATCCAAACTGATTGACATTTTAGATAGAGAGTCAATTTGATTGAAAATCCTTTTCACTTTTGAGGGAATCATTCATTGAATGAATATTTGCAAACTTACTATGTGCCAGGCTCTGGAAACTACAATGAACCAAAGAGAAATTCCTGACTTCGTAGATCTTATGCTTTAGGGGGAATTATCAAAACAGGAATTTTAAAAATGCTCATTAATATTCTAAAGGCTTCAATGGAAAAAGTAGAGAACATGCAAGAACAGATAGATAATGTAAGCAGAAAGATGAAATATTTTAAAAAGAATTGAAAAGAATATAAAAAGTAGTAACAGAAATAGAATGCCTTGGTGGGTTCATCAGTAGACTGGACACAGCTGAGAAAACTATCTCTGAGCTTCAGGATATGACAATTGAATCTTTTAAAACTGAAAACCAAAGAGAAAAAGACTGAAAAAATAAGGAATATCTAAGAACTGTGGAACAACAATAAAAAGTATAACATATATGTAATGGCATTGCCCTTTAAAGCATTTATGACAGAGAATTTTTCCATTTAATGTCAGATATTAAACCCTGGATCCAGGAAGCACAGAGAATAATAAACAAGATAGAGTTAAAAATCCTATACATAGGCATATCATATTCAATTTCAGAAAAAAACAAAGATAGGGAAAAAAAGTCCTGAAAGAAGCCAGAGAGAAAAAACAGCTTACCCATAGGAACATAGATAAGAATTATATCATACTTCTCAGAAACCAGGCAGGCAAGAAGAGAGTGAAGTGAAATATTTAGTGTTAGGAGAAAATAAGCTACTGCCCTAGAATTCTGTGCCCTCTGAAATTATCCTTCAAAACTGAGGGAGAAATAAAGACTTCCTTAGACAAACAATAATTGAGAGAATAAATAGAATAAAACTTATGGGAGGTTACATAATTGTCTATGTAGAAAATCCAAAAGAATTGACAAACTCCTGAAACTAATAATAGATTGTAACAAGCTTGTAGGATTCAAGGTTAAGTGTCATTAGCTTTCCAGAAACAGAACCATAAGTACAGAGAACATACTGATGGTTGCCAGAGGGGTGGGCGAGATGGGCAAAATAGATGAAGAGGAGTGGGAGATACAGACTTCCGGTTATAGAATAAATGAGTCATGGGGATAAACACTACAGCATAAAGAATATAGTCAGTGGTATTATAATGGCGTTGTTTGGTGATATGTGGTAGCAACACTTGTGGTGAGCATAGCATAATATATAGACTTGTCACATTGCCATGTTACACATCTGAAACTAACATTGGATATCATTTATACTTCAATTAAAAAATAAATTGCTTTTCCATATACCAGCAATGAACAAGTAGAATTTGAAATTAAGAAACACATACCATTTACACTAATACCACAAAAAATGAAATACTTAGATGTAAATCTGACAAAACATGTACAAGATCTATGTGAGGAAAACCATAAAATTCTGATGAGGAGAATCAAAGAACTAAATAAATGGAGAGATAGTCTGTGTTCATGAAATATTGTCAAGGTGTAAGTTCTTCCCAACTTATCTATAGATCCATTGCAACCACACTCAAAATCCCCATAAGTTATGGATATTAACAAACTGATTCTGAAATTTACATGGAGATTCAAATGGCCCATAATAGCCAACTGAATATTGAATAAATACAAAGAAATGACACTTCCTGACTCATGACTTACTATAAGCCATGGTAATGAAGCCAGTGTGGTATTGGTGAAAGAATAGAAAAATAGATCGAAGGAACAGAAGAGAGACCCCAAAGTGGGCCCATATAAATATTGTCAACTGAACTTTGATGGAAGTAGCAAAGACAATATAATGAAGGGAAAGGTAGTCTTTGAGCAAATGGTGCTGGAACCACTGGACATCCACATACAAAAAAATAAATCTAGACATAGACCTTATATTCTTTATAAAAATTAACTCTAAATGCACCACAAACCTAAATGTAAAATGCAAAATTGTAAAATTATAATATAAAATACAGAAAGCCTAGGTGAATGTGGATATGACAGTGACTTTTTGATACGACACAAAAGGCATGATCCATAAAAAAATTGATCTGCTGAATTTAATTTTAATTCAAATTAAAAACCTCTGCTGTGCAAAAGACAATGTCAAAAGAATGCGAAGACAAGCCAAAGACTGGGAGAAAATGTTTACAAGAGAAACATCTGATAATAGACTATCATCTGTAATATACAAAAAGCTCTTAAAACTCAGCAAGAAAAAAATAACCTGATTAAAACATGGACACGAGGCTTGAAATTTTTGATTAAAGAAGATATACAGAAAGCAAGTAAGTATATGAAAAGATGTTCAACATTATATGTCTTAAGGTAATTGTAAATTAAAACAATGAGCTACTACTACATACCTATTAGAATGGCCAAAATCCTAGATGCCAGACATACTGAAGACTAGCAAGTAGGTAGAGTAACTGGAATTCTCTTTTATTGCTGGTGTGAATACAGTATGTTACAACCACTCTGTTAGACAGTTTGACAATTTCTTACTAAAGATGCTATTACTATATTGCCCAGCAGTTGTACTTCTTGGTATTTACTCATACTAATGAAAACATATCCACATTAAAACCTGTGCTTGGGTGCTTATAGCAGTTTTATTCATAATTCCTGAAACTTGGAAGTAACCAAGATATACTTCAGTAGAAGAATGGGTAAGTAAACTGTGGTACATTCAGAGAAAGGAATATCATTTCAGTGCTAAAAGGAAATGAACAGTCAAGCCACTAAAAGACATGGAGGAAATCTATATGCATCTTCCTAAGTTTAAAAAAAAAAAAAAAAAGCCAGTCTGAAAAGGCTGCATGCGTATAATTCTAACTATATGTCATTCTGGAAAAGGAAAAACTATGGAGACATTAAAAAGATCAGCTGTTGCCAGGAAGTGGAGAGGAGAAAGAGACAAATAAGCAAAGCATGAAGGATATTTAGGGCAATGAGACTATTCGATGTGATACTACAATGGTGGATACATTTAATTATATGTTTGCCAAAACTCATAAAATATACACCACCATGAGGCAGGTCTAATGTAAACTATGGACTTTGGGTGATAATGTGTCAAGGTAGGTTCATCAAATGTAGGTAGCAAATGTTGCACTATGGTGTGGGATATCAATAGTGAGGGAGATTATATACTTGTGGGAATAGGGAAGTATATATGGGTACTCTCTGTACTTTTGTTCAATTTTGCTGTGAACAAAAAGTTGCTCTAAAAAAGTTCCTAATTTAAAAAAATGAAGTGGTATGGCTAAATTCTCTAATGAAATATTCTGGTGAGGAAATATCAAAATAATTTTTCAGAATTTTAAGCATGTATTTCCACTACACTATAAAATATAGAGGTAAATCATAATTTATTTTCATGTTGATTTACACTGGGTTTACAATTTATAATTTATATAATGAAGGACAATAAGAAATTGTTCTCTTTTTTTTTTTTTTTTTTTTTTTTTTAAAGATTTATTTATTTGACAGATAGAGATTACAAGTAGGCAGAGAGGCAGGCAGAGAGAGAGAGAGGAGGAAGCAGGCTCCCAGCCAAGCAGAGAGCCCGATGCGGGGCTCGATCCCAGGACCCTGGGATCATGACCTGAGCTGAAGGCAGAGGCTTTAACCCGCTGAGCCACCCAGGCGCCCCGAAATTGTTCTCTTTTTAAAAAGGGACTTCAGGGTGGTATTAGCAGTTGAGACAAAACTGAAACACAAAACACACCTCATGAGGGTTTTAGACGTGGGAAATGGGTGAGCCCGGTGATGGGTGTTATGGAGGGCAAGGATTGCGTGGAGCTCTGGGTATTATATGCAAACAATGAATCATGGAACACTACATCAAAAACTAATGGTGTCCTGTATGGTGACTAACATAACACAATTAAAAAAAAAGAATGCTGGCAGGAAATTGAGTTTAAAATATTTATGAGTTTAAAAATATATGAGGGGATACTTGGGGCAAGGTTTGTAATATAATCTTAAGACTGGAAATGGTTGGTTATGTATTATTCTATAGTTTGACTCAGTGGAATCAAACAGTATAAGATGAAGTGCTTTTTTTTTTTTTTTTAAGATTTTATTTATTTGACAGAGATCACAAGCAGGCAGAGAGACAGGCAGAGAGAGAGAGAGAGGAAGGGAATCAGGCTCACCACTGAGCAGAGAGCCTGACGCGGGGCTCGATCCCAGGACCCTGAGATCATGACCTGAGCTGAAGGCAGAGGCTTTAACCCACTGAGCCACCCAGGCGCCCCATATGAAGTGCTTTTAATTTATTTTTCAGGTTTATTAATCTCTCCGAGATAAGGGACTGTATGTGGAAACAGAGCCATCCAGAAAACTATGAAGAAATGTTTCATCCATTCAAAAGGAAACAAAGTAGAAGGTAAATAATTATTGGCAGCTCTTACTGAGAGTTTAAAGTTTCTTTTTTTTTTAAATTTATTTATTTTTTCAACATAACAGTATTCATTGTTTTTGCACAACACCCAGTGCTCCATGCAAAACGTGCCCTCCCTATTACCCACCACCTGTTCCCCCAACCTCCCACCCCTGACCCTTCAAAACCCTCAGGTTGTTTTTCAGAGTCCATAGTCTCTTATGGTTCGCCTCCCCTTCCAATTTTTTTTTTTTTATAAACATATAATGTATTTTTATCCCCAGGGGTACAGGTCTGTGAATCGCCAGGTTTACACTCTTCACAGCACTCACGATAGCATGTACCCTCCCCAATGTCCATAACCCCCTCCCCCTTTCCCAACCCCACCTCCCTCCAGCAACCCCCAGTTTGTTTTCTGAGATTAAGAGTCATTTATGGTTTCTTTTTCTCCAGTTGTTTCTCTGCCCCCCTTCCTGTATAGTCATTCACAGTTCTGTTATTTTCTTCTTACACAGGGCTAATGGGTTGATGACGTAAGGTGTAAAGTGCTAAGGTGATGGAATTAACAGAGCAGAGGCTATCATTAACTATGTGTATTCTTACTCATAGATCAATATATACGCCACTTTCTTCAGATCTCACCATCTAGAACTATGCAGAAAATGCTTAAATTCATTCATTTAGTCATCCATGCAATAATTATTTATTGAGCACTTATTATGTGCAAGGTGCTACTCTGAGATAGGATGCTAAGCACGAATCACTTTCCCTCATGGACATCACTGTTTACTGGAAGAGAAGGACATGAATCAAATAATCACACTCAATGTTAAGGGCTAGCAAGAGGCAATCTGTAAGAGAGTACATACAAACTCAGCTTGGGAATTCATAGAAAAACTGCTCCCAAATAAGTGAAAATTAAGCTGAAGTCAAAGAAAAAATAGCCATTACCTTGTGGAAGAGGGCAGGAAAGAGTAGTCTAGGTAAAAAATAGTTAAGTATGTTAGCAAAGACAAGGCTTATTATGAGTTTATTATCAACATATAACAGTAAATAATAGAATAATTGCTTACACAAATGATACAACTGACTTTGCATTAAGCATGTATTTCAAACCCTGAAAGTATTAAATTGGCTATGTTAGGAAGATGAGATCATGAGTGGGTCTTTTTTCTTTTCCATTTTTCTAAATATAGTTGAAATTATTTCATATAATGGGAATATTTTATGAAAACACAAACAAAATAACTGCGTTACCTCTATTGTGTTTTCTTAAATTGTTGTATCCTTGCTTCTTTATTAAAAAATATTTAGCATTCAACACCTTGTTTCAATCAATGTAAACTGAATTTTCTCAAAGATAAACTACATTCTTTTAAAGTCCCCATTTATAACTTAGGGCACTCTTGGCACAGAGGACAGCCTTAAAAACCTGAGGGGTGCCGTACCCCAAGAGGCACCTCTCGACCAGTCAGAATGCTCATTATCAGTCCAATTATCCCCTGATAATTGGCCTGCCTGTGGGAATAATAGGCTGGGATGATTTAACTCAGTGCTGACATATTTATATTTATAGCATCCTACACACTGCATTCTAAACTTCTTAACATTTCCTTAAATAATGGAACAATCTGATTCTAACTGTTAAGTACTTTATTTGCTCAATATTTAACTTCCTGTGAACACTGAAGAACCACTCTGCTAAAGCCCAAGGAATGCTCCTTGTTTGTACTAAACTTTGTAGTGTTGGTAATAAATCTTACCTAACGTCCAGCTTTCTTACTTTATCTCTTTACAACATTCTCCAAAAGACAAATCTCCCTTCTTGGACTCTGTGAAATTTCGTCATAGGATAACACTCTTAGAATGGAGTCACTTGGCTTGTAAATGCTTACCAGCATTTCAACACTTCTAGATGGCTGGCTGATGTCCAAATGAGTCTAAGGAATGGCCAAGGAGAGGAATTGTGATGGAATTTTACAGAGGATAGGGTATTTGCTTTTGTGCGTTTCTTGAAATAATTAGGTAGAATTAGGTTACACTCATGGTATAGTGTTTTAAAAGTTTCCAATTTGCGATTCCAGTGTCCTCACTTTTTTATATCTTGTGCTCCTGAAATATGTTAGCAGGATGGAGATGTTTGCATCCTCTAGGTCTCTCTGTCTCTCTCTCTCTCTGTCTCTCTCTCTCTTTTTTTAGGTGCATAAATTTATCTGTTTAATAAATCGTTCATACACTGGCCATAAACCAAGTGGACAAACTGTACTCACTAACCCTTTAATACTTGGCTCCTTTGTATAATGACCCAGCCCATTATTAGATAATGAAAGAGTGTATGAGAAAGTGGGAGATTATTTATGATGGAAACAAAATGAAACTAATGGGACAAGATTTGAAAGCTGTGATGCATGAAAGGTGCTATGCAGGCAGCTTTGGCACCATGACAAGCAGAGAGAAAGGCTCAGTGGGAAGCAGCAGTGTGAACATGACTATGAAAAAGAAAGAATGGATTTCCTGAATGAATCCTTGCCATCTGGTGTTTGTTTAATACACAATGAAGGTCAAATGGCTACTGATCCTTTTTTCTATAGTCCAGTGACTACAAGAATGAGAGGAATCAATGAGTTTATCGATATGTCTGGAAATGACTCACCATATGATCTGATTGAGTCAATAAAACTGAAGTAAGGTGTCATTACTCTTTCAAATGTGGTTTAGAGCTATGACTACAATTCTGCATTTTATTTATTTATTTATTTATTTATTTATTTATTTTTAGCTAATTTGCTGGATCAAAGTGATTGGTACTTTTTTCAAGATTAATATGTTAAAGCATTTAATTTTATAGGTAGGTCTAATTAATAGGAAGGATCAGGAAAAAGTCTCTCATAAAGCTGACTGTTTCTCCTAATTTAAAATAATCTGGCAAACATTTGTTTCTGTTGATTGGTGGTGGATTAAAGGATTTTTTTCCACTTTGCCTTTTCTATGTATGAAATTGATTACACACCTATTTTATATAACTATTCCTGGGAGACATATTACCTTTCAGTGAAAAATTTTTTTTTTAGCATTACATGTAAACAGCATACGCTTTGGGGAAGTCATATGTAAATTGAAACTATTATTTTACGTAACATTTTCTTTCCTGCAGGTGGTTCCAGGAATGTAGTTCCACAGTATGATCCTGGAACTCTTACCCTCCACAACTAAAGATGCAGGGTTTTCTGTTGAGTTCTTTTCTAAAGACTAAAATAAAAGATACTTTTCTCACATTAATATTTCTCAGCTGCCATAAAAACAGGGATAGGAGAAGCCAAAAATAGAGGAGCCAGCTGTGGGAGGCTGCTGCTTCTTTTTTTTTCTTTTTTCTTTTTCTTTTTTCTTTTTCTTTTTTTTTTATTTTTTTAGGCCAACTCAGAAAAGTCTTTCATATTCATTCCATAAAGAGTGTGTTAAAACAAATACTGTTTCACATGCTTGAATGCTGTACTTTAGAAGCTGATGTACGCTCACTGGTGACACCATGAATGTTATCTGACTATAGTGTAGTAGAATTGGTAAGTTTGTCTCCTGGGTAGATCTGTTTAGTATTCTTTATCTCTTCTCCTTTTAAAAAGACTCTTTACTATACCTAGTTAATTAAGAGTGAGGCAATTACGAAAAAAATTCTGTTCTCCCTCAAGTAGACTTAATGTGTTTTATTCTGATGCCACAAATTTTGTTGGTGTTTTGAGTTCTTCTCCCCCGAGCATAAAAGTATTACATGTAAATGAAAAAAGAATCACCCATCATTCCAGTATGCAAAGGTACTATATTTAATATATTGTCTTCTTTATTTTTTCTATTTTTTCTTTACTTAACTGAGCTAATACTGCAAATGTAATTTATAATTTGATTTTTTATTGTTGTTTTTCCTTAACATTTTATCTGTGTTTTTTTAATGTGCATGAGGCCTTTTGCAACTCTTACACCCAGGTAGACTTGCTACTCCCTTCCTTTGCATTCCCACTGCTCTGTGATACTATATTCTAACATAGTACTTTTAATATTGTGTTTGTATTTTTTTAATTTACCAGCTCTAAAAGTTTAGAAAGCAAGAACTTACAATTTTATGGTTTTTTTTTTTTTTTTGCAATACAAAAAATGAGTTTACTGATTAAAAGGTGTAGACAAGAGCAGAAGATACTCACCTGATCATTAGAATTGCATATGTACTGGGGCTATTAAGACAGAGGACTGATACAACAAAAATCATATGTGTCTGGTACTTAGTTAGAATTTGAATTCTATAACATGGAAGGATGCCTAAAACCTCTACTAATATTCTATTTGACAAACAAACTGCTTAGTATCTGGGTATGCCTAGCCCTAAAGTATAAAGTCAGTGAATGTGTATGGTTCATTCCTGGGTAAACAATGATGTTAGCTTTTATGACCAACTGGACATCATTTTTTTAAACTACCATCATTTATATCTGTATTTTTTCCAGCTTTATTGGGATATTTATTGGCATATAACACATGTAAGCTTAAGGCATATAATATAATGATTTGATATGCATATATATTGCAAAGTGTTTACCACAATAAGGTTGATTAACACATCCATGGCCTCACACAATTATCTTTTTTTTTTTTTAAGATTTTATTTATTTGACAGAGAAAGACAGCTAGAGAGAGGACACAAGCAGGGGAAGCAGGAGAGGGAGATGAAGGCTTCCTGCCCAGCAGGGAGCCCGATGGATGCAGGATAGATCCCAGGGTCCTGGAATCATGACCTGAACTGAAGCCTGATGCTTAATGACTGAGCCACTCAGTCACCCCACAATTGCCATTTTTAAATGAATATGTGGTGGTAACTTTTAAGACGGACTCAACAACTCTCAAGTATATAATACAGCTTTGTTGATTATAGTCACCATGCTGTACATTAGATCCCAGAACTTACTCATTTTATGGCTGGAAATGTGTATCCCTTGAGCAACATCTTCCCATTTCCCCCACACCCTGGCAACCATCATTCTACTCTGTTTCTATGAGATTGGCTTTGTTAGAGAGCCATGTGAAAATGAGAACATAAAGTATTTGTCTTTCTCTGACTTATTTTACTTAGCATAATGCCCTCAAGGCCCATGAATATTGTCACAAAAAGTCAGCTTCCCTTCTGGTTTATGACCCATTTAAAGGGCCAGGTACATTTACCAAGGCCTTGGAGGTCTTTTGGCAGCAAATGTCAGTAAGGTAGGTTGACAGGTCGACAGGACTGTGGATGCCCTACTTATACTTTTTAGATAACTTAGAAGATAACTGGAGAGGCTTGCAAATCCCTAGAATATAGAAATGACTTTCAGGTTAATTGCCTTGGATTTTCTCAAGGTGAAAGGTGCAATAGAAATGTCAAAATGTGAGTACTGTTATTATATTTTCTGTTATCAACCAATAGCTTTACCTCTTATGACTCATTTATTCAAAAGTTGGCATAAAACTAGGAAGCAGTTCTATATTCAAACTTTGAATAAAGCAAAAGTAAATTTGGGATTTATTCAGCATAAATAAACTTCATCATATATAATTTTTTCTCAAATCCATGAATTTTAACTCTACGGCTATTTTGCCTGCTGTTCTTTTTTGAAACAAAAAATATGTGGGTACATATTGTTTTAACAGACGGATGTTGGGTTATGCAAATAACTAGTAATTTTAACTATAGGAAATCTTTATTATGTCTCTGCTGTGCTTGCTTGTCATTTTTTAGGATGTGATTCATTAGATTAAAAATACGTTTCTTCATCTATTTTCTATGTCTCCTTTTCCTTTAGATAATAAAGATTGACATTAAAGAATGGGATTTCCCAAATATAACCGATATCAAATACGTTAGGAAAAATATTTGCCTGAGTCACTGAAGTATAGAAATTCCCTATGACCTACAAATGCGAAAATCTTCCTAAAGATACTGTTTTCTCAGGACTGGTTTCCCATCTTCCTTCATTGCTCTAGAGACCTTCCTCCATTGCTCTTAGAATAAACTAAGAAAAACATTAAAGAGTTCATAGTTTCCCATAAACACCAAGTATAAGAGAAAGTAGTTGATATTTACTTATGAGATTGAATTTTATCAAAATTGACACCTGTTTCCTTAAGTTCACACTGAAGAAATTTATGTCTGGAATATGGGTTACGACTTTGTCACACTGAAAAGTCACAAAGGTTGTCAATTTTGTTTCAGAATACCACCAGTTTGGGTTTCCTATACCCATATGCCTCCCTATAAGAATATTTTGTTTAAGGGTACATTTTCTCAAGAAGTGTTTATACAGGGTATATCAGAAATATACTCCTTAGATTATTATGTTAATGGTATTATTATTATTATTATTATTATTATTGTTGTTATTATGATTTTGTTCCTGGACTAGCCCCCAAAGCTGAAAGTTACACAGTTTTGTACCCTGGGGAAAATTATCAGTAACTAAGTCTGGTGACTTTCTCTTATAGTTATGTACAATCTGACCCTTTCATTGGTTGCTAATGATTCTGTGGTGGGAAAGGGAAAGACTGCAGGCATGGTTGTTTAGAACCAGAGTAGTGAATACTACATACAGAGTGAGGACAAAACTACAAAACTAAATATCAACTCTGAATTTTTACACTGAGTAAATCTAAACTCTCTTTCTCACCTAGAAGTTGTCAGACTCACCTAGTTTAACAACTATTAAGTCTTAATCTATTTCTTTCACTTTTTCTAGGACTGAGAATTGGATAAAAGACTCAGTGGTGTTGAAGAGTATTTAAATGCCTTGGGCCTTTAAGGAAATTCTACTGAAATCAACGTAAGTGAGGTAAAACAAACCTCTATTTTTAAAATATATCTGTTTTTCAAAATACAAGATTTGGCATCTCTTTAAAAAAAAAATCAAGTTTTTATTTAAATTCCAGTGAGTTAATATGCAGCATGACATTAGTTTCAGGTGTAGATTCTAGTGATTCATCACTTACATATAATAGCCAGTGCTTATCTCAAAAAGTCGATTTGGTACCTCTTAACTAATTATTTAATTTTTAAAAATTCTTATATAAAAGCCCTTTTGGGTAAACCACACATAGTTCAAATATCTGAGTTACCATTCCAGGCTTTTCTGTGCTATGGAGTAAAAGTCTTGCTTTATGGAAATGGGATTGTGGCAATGCGATAACCTAAAGAAGGATGCAGTTTTTTTTTTTGCTCCGAAATTTCATCCTTTTCCTCTTTCTCTGAATTGCATTGACTAAAAGAGTTATTTACCTATGAACTTTTAAAAGAAAATACTAAACATCACTGTCTCAAATGAGCCAAAAGAAATGTGTGTACATGGATTATTGTATTTTCTAACAATCTAGGTAGTTAATTGAGAACCGGGTGAGTAATATATCTCTCCTGAAAATCATTTGGCTCAGCTTTTGAGCAGAATCTCCTAAGGGCTTTGTTAGGGCGGGTGGGTAAATCTCATTTTAGGCTGAGATTGAAATAAGGGATATTTCACTCTGGAAAAAAGTACATATAGATCTTTTTGCTGGTCTCGTGTTTACTCAGCTAGGGTCCCACCTAATGGGCAATCAACAAAACAAGCAGAGGGAAATTCTAACAGCACAAAAGGCTGAGTAGGAAGATGGTCAGAGAGGATCAGATAATTAACCCCAAGAAGTTGGGTTCAGTGCCTTTATTGGGGGGATTACAGGGATAAAATAAGGTCATTTCTCTTGTATAGAAGAAGATGGAGGGGTCAAGAACTTAGAAACATGGAGAGGGAAGAGAGTGAGAAAGAACATGGTGCTACTTTTCATTTTCTGCTGTGTGACAAAGGTCAAAATGATGGCACTTCTGGACTTTGAAGAGATGATCTTTCTTTATGGGGATTAAGTTCTCAAAGTCGTATTCATTGAACTTCCTAAAAGTAGCAATGGACATTTCAGAATGAACTTCTAAACCGCAAGGGTCTTTGACTCCATGCTGGAAGTTTCCGTGCTGAATTAAGCAGTAGAGAACTACTCTGGACAATCCATTTGACCAAACTGTATAAAAAAATATGGCCTATTTACAGACAACCTTTAGGGTTTTAACCTCTCAAAATGTCAAAATTCATTACACATAAAAAGAATACTTATATATTGTTAGCCAAATATACCAACACTACCTATTCAATAATATCTATAAACCTAAATTCAGAAAATAACATGATTTTTTCTATGTAATTATTGTACCTATTTTACCTATAATGCCAAAGAAACTGGGGGTTTTTGCGTAATTTTAGAGAGTCCAAGCATTTCCTTATTATAAATACCTTAGTTCCTCCACAGTCTCATGGGGGATACCATGTACATGATCTAAGTCAAAATGATATATGAAGGAGAGCATATTATTTGACTTAATGACCAACTCTCATTCTATTCTGACCATAGTTTCAATTGGTTTTTCTAAAGCCTTTTTTTGAATCTTAATAAAATCTGTCCATGGAGAAACCTGCTAATTTTTGTTCTGAGCTCTTACAAGATGTTTTGTGTGTGTGTGTGTGTGTGTGTGTGTGTGTGCACACGCGCGTGTGTGTAATCTTAACATTTTCTTAACATTTTCTTTTTCATAATATTGAGGTTTGTAGTTTCTAACCTGAATTAAAAGAGATCAGTGGGGACTCTAAGGTGTTGAGTAACAAATTTAAAAATTCTTGCTGTTTACAAAGACATGGATAAATTAATATGTATTAATAGGCTTTTGGGGGGCATATGAATTTTATAAATACTAATGCATTCCATTTACCAAAATTTTAATTGCTTTTTCCATATCAATTCTGTTGAGTTAGATCCTAGGAATTAGCTACTATGTTTGAAGAAATTTTTTTTTAAGTTTGGAAATCCACAGAGTGAAGAAAGTACTTTCTTTCATCCAGTTTGAATAGAAAACAAGCTTAGGAATTTTACACTTCTTTGAATTCTAGTGACATCAACAGTTACAAATCAAGTTTCTTCCCTGCCTTATTTGGGATGTATGCAAACTGAGTTAATATAGTTCGTCATTTTTCACTCAGGGAAATTTTATGACTTCATTTTTAGAAATAAACTCAAATTCAATTCTTCCTTGATTGAGTGACTAAGACAGTGACTTCACCATGGTATATTGTGAAGGAGAAAAAAGTATCGATGAGTCACACAAAGCTTTGATTAAAGCATAGATTTTATTCCACTTAGTGATTCATTTGTGACTTTTCTTTTTCTTTGCTGCTTAAAGTGTTTCATTCCTCCTCACTCAAAGCAAGGAGAACAGGGACTGAAAAAACATGAATGTCTTCTCTCTTCACTGTAAAAAAGGCAGAGGGGTGAGAATCATAGAAGAGAGGCTTTTCCTAAATGGGTTATATCCCAGAGTTGTCAGGGTCTTCCTTCTCTACATAATGTAGCTAAGGTAATTAGCATGTCTAAAGACTGAGTTTTTTTCAAGAAGGTATGAGATTGATTATGGAAAATTAGGGACAGAATTGGTGCTCTGCTTCTACTGATATTCTAGGGGTAATTACTGAGATTATTTCTGTGCGCACACCAACCCTCCATCTTCTCTTTATGGCATTGTAACAGCCTCCCTGCCTTACTGGCGTTGGAGGTTGGCTGATGTTGAGGCCAAACTATGGTCTGTGGATGTGTGCATGGAGATGATGGTAAACAATCATAATAATTTTATTCGGATCAGTGAACAACTTTCTGCTATTTTGACACACTCTTACCATATTTTGGAAAACAAGTTGTCTGTCCCAAAGTAAACTGTCTAATTTCTTTTTTCTAAAAAGAACAGACCTATTAATAAATGATAGATAAAATGTATTTTTTTATTCTGAGAAATAAGAGTTTAAGTAACGAGAATAGTCATATAATTTTTGGTTTTATGTTACATGGTATGATGATAAGGTAAAAATATTGTGCTTAAGAATGTCGGGGTGGGGAATGGGTTTTGGCAAACACCATAACATTCTTCTGAAGATTGTGAAGCTGTCTTCTGCATTATAAATGGAAAAAAATTGAAATGCCTTGCCTAGTCCTCAGGTCTTGCTAACAATGATAAAACAGTATGCATGAAAACTCATATTTTTTTCATTCATTCATGTAACAAATATACCAAATACCTTCTCTCTCTCTCTTTTTTTAAAAAATATTTTATTTATTTATTTGTCAGAGAGTGAGAAAGCACAAGCAGAGGGAGCGGGAGTCAGAGGGAGAAGCAGGCTCCCTGCTGAGCAAGGAGCCCAATGCTGGACTCCATCCCAGGACTCTGGGATCATAACCTGAACCAAAGGCAGAGGCTTAAGCAACTGAGCCACCCAGACATCCCCTTCTCTGTTTTATATGAATAAAATATCATTCTGGACTATATATTAAAAAAAAAGATAGGTGAAATTACCTGTATTCTTTGAGATTATGTGAGTGCTTAAGAAGCACAAATACCTAGAGAAAATATAATTTAAGAGTAAACTTTATTTCTATTTGTTATATGATAGTATTTCATAATTATAATGCTCTCTACAACTAATAAAATCTCACCAAATAGTATTTTGAGTGGCATAGAAAATAGCTTCTAGTATTAGATACAGAAATATGTAAATCAACTAAATTCAACTGTATGCTAATTGGCCAACACACCTCTAATTTAACCAACAGTGAGCTATTCCACAAATATCTGGGAATCAAATGGTGACTGTGTAGGTGTAAATTCACCTCTAAATTAATTTTCCAATAATAGACAATCTCTAACAAACAGAAACTTGGAAAATAAACAAGCATAAGGGCAGGAAGGATATTTTGTTTGTGATTTTAATAAGTATGAGTTTTTGGTGTTTAGATGCTGTGGAATTTCATCAACCACACAGAGCATAACACAAGTAAACTTTGACTAAGGTTTCCCCCACACACTGAGCTTTTGGTGTCACTACAAAAAAATTGTTCCAAGGGCAAAAATCTATTGTGTCTGTTTTATTAAAAGGCAGTTCTGTCCCCCTCCCCACAGCAACTGCATTATCAACTCAGAGCATTTTACATCTTTATTCATATGCATTTCCCTATTTTGTATGTTTATATATTATACATAACATACAAATATAATATATACATACATATATGTATATTTATTGTTTCCTAAAGTTTTATAGTAACACAAAATTTCCATCGGGAGTGTGAAGAAATTTTTGGAATACATTAAAATAAATAATGGTGAAGTGAAATCATGATTCTTCCATGTAAACATCTACATCATATTCATAGATTATAGAGCTAAAATTGTTCTTAGAGATGTTTTAATAAAATCCCTCTAATTCATAAAAAACATGTATATTATCACATAACTAACTATATCTACATCTAAAATATTTTATATAGTGTTTTTTTTTTTAATTTTATATGGCTTGTAAACCACTCAAGTGGAATAAGAAACAAATCTCTGATGCTAAAATTCAGTATTGTTTCCAAGATGAGATATTACCAAAACATTGGACAACGAATGACAAAGCTATAGACTTCTCTCAATTTTCTTTTAAATTTGTCCCCAAGTTTTATCCTCAAGGGTATTATAGATTTATAGGAACCCATAAATGTATAAACTGTATGCCCTCTTGGCTTATTTGTTCTATTAAAAAATAAAATTAAGGGCGCCTGGGTGGCTCAGTTGGTTAAACGACTGCTTTCAGCTCAGGTTATGATCCTGGAGTCCCGGGATCGAGTCTCACATCATTAGGCTCCCTGCTCATCAGGGATTCTGCTTCTCCCTCTGACCCTCCTCCCTCTCATGCTCTCTGTCTTTCTCTCTATCTCAAATACATAAATAAAATCTTTACAAATAAACAAAATAAAATTTTACTTCAAAGTAAATAATGAAGTTTTTAGATGTAAAGCAAACAGCAGTAAATCACACATCATAGATGTGAAAATGGAAATTTCTTTTTGTAGCAAACTCTTCCTGAAAAACCCTTCCACTTTTCATGTTTTAATCCACAGAGCAGAATCCAGAAAAAACATCAAAATAGCACTGTCAATGTGAATTATTGCAGAGCAGATAGCAAAAAAAAAAAAAAAGAAAAGAAAAAAATCATTTTCCTTGGGCTAGAATTATTTAAGGAATTCAACTCTTTTGGCCCTTATTCGTAATTTTGACCACTTCTTTATGCAAGTTTTTGTGCTGATGAGTTTAGTTAATTCTAACTTCTTACACAAGCTGTCATTTAGAATTTATAATGGTGCTGTTGCAGACATTAAGTTTACTGATACTCATTTCATTCCTGTATATTGGGTCACATAAAAGATCACTGAGATACCTACATTATGAATAAGCATGGTAAGAAACGTGGGCCTTGGTTGAAGATCATGGTAAATTTCTCTTCTTGTATGTCCATTATAGATGTACACCTGGTACATTAAAAACGTTTGTAGCAATAGGTAATGACTCTTAATGCTTGTATCATACAGAAATTTGCAGGTATCAAGTGGTTTTTACATGGCACTTGCATGGTTTCAAGAGGACTAAAAAATGTAAATACATTTATTTACCCTCAAATTGCTTAAATATCCAGGACAAACTGGTTGTCTTACATCCTGGTGATGTAACAAATGTTAATTCCTGTCTTCTCTTCTCCCATCCAACCCAGAATTTTCAGGGATTGGAGGTTTACAGGTGATGGAATAGCTCAATCAGTAGTTATACCCCATCTCTAGCATTTAGATGTGAATTATTTCTTATAATGAAAATAATGCTTTTGATTAAAATTAGGAGAAAATGAACATTTATTCAAATACATATTGGAAACAATTTTTGTGTTTTTTTGGTGAGGATCCCATAGCTTTTGACACTTCTTAATATATTGGTTTCCATATAAAATATTGGCACTTAAATGGTATTCTCATGGTAAGTCTGAAAACATAGTCTCTTTGCTTACACAAATACCTTTAAAAGAAGGTAATTAGTGACCAGTGGCTAAGAAGACCTTGTGTTGAGAGGTTATGCTAAGCCTCTTGAAGATTCTCCGTGTAAACAAGTCAGACCACATCACTCATTATCCCTCCTTTGTTTACTTAGAAAAAGGTTCAAACTATTTAATGAGAGGATTACCCATACTTCACCTCTATTGAAAAAGATTAATTGATATTTTCCTGTTGGAGGTTTTACCACTTGCATTTGGCTTCCACTCTCCTATTGTTATTGATGCTGTGATCAACAGAGCAAAGTTCTTAAAGGTTATCCAAATTTCACAGCTTACCATTACTCAAACTAATTATATTTTTTCCTTGCTCTTAGACCTTGAGTTCCAAGGACTGTTAATTTATCACTTGAAGAGACTGTGTTTTCAGCTTTACTTGTCTGAATTGAAAATTATATGACTAAAATCTGGATACTTTGGACAGTTTTGCTGACTATGTTATAGACAAAGTGGCATACCTACTCAAAATGGAATATTAAAACATAGAGCCAAATTTCCATGTAAACCTAAAAATAATGAATTTATTCAATATTATATATATAGGAGATTTTCAAAGATTATTTCAGTATCTTACCATCATCTTGGGAACACTATATGTATTAAAAAAAAAAAAACCACCATTTTGAGATACAATACTGTGATAGAAATCTTTACAAAATTTTCCCCCAAAAATGTGTGTATTATGGACATATGGCTGCATATTTGGATAACACCATTTGCATTTTTCAAACTTGCATTTTTTTAAAGCACTAACTTGGCTTTTGCTGTCAGAATGGCAAACTGCTAGTGTATTCATTTAAAATTCCAGTTTAACTCTTTGTCACTTTAGCATTTTATGTAATGCTAATACGTTCACCTTTTCTTAAAAAAGTAACCTAATATGTTGGAGGCAGTAAAATAAGAACGACTTTTCAAACCATAAAGTTTAATAATAGGAGGAGTCACATCAGAGTATGAAAAAAAAAAGAATAGTGTCAAAATTTGATTTAGAAAAAATGCTTCTGAAAATTACTGGGGGATAAGAAAGCATGTTAAAATGATTTTACTTCAGATTGATTCCCTGGAAGGATTGCAGTTTTTATGGTTTTCTAGGGTTATTTTGCAAAAGCAGCTTTAGTTCCTGAACATTTAAACATAACACACTAGAATATAGAACCCTAAAAAAATGATGAGGAGAAAATAAAGATGAAAAGAACCCTAGCATTGGTAATTTATGGAGATTACACTCTCAAGTTTTCAGTTGCTGTAAGCTTTCTAACAGAGCATCTTTAAATTTCTTAAATTTCTTTACTCCATCCGTAAATTCCTTTGTGATACAATAACTGTTAAAAATGAGGCGTATTGTACCCATGGCCAGCCACAGCATTTTAAGACATACTTCCTTCAGTGTCCCCCAGCCCCCAAGGAGCAATTTTATTCAAGGAAATCAGGTACCCACTTACGGTTGAATAATTTACCTGTCTTATATAATTTATACATATCAAAAATTATGTTATCTAAACAACATGCTTTGACTTACAGATTAAATTTTATATAAATTATACTTTCAAATCAACATTACCAATAATCTTTTATTTTCAGATAACTACCCTAAAGGTCCATGTTACATTTTCTATATATGTTAAAATATGCACTATTTTAAATTTTGCAATATTGTGCATATATTTGGACATATTGCAGACATATTTGGACATATTGTGGACATATTTGGAATATTTCAGTTTTTCTCTTAATTGACATACTATATGGCTACTTATATTCCCTAGCCACTTCAATCTGCTTCTTTCGAATTATGTTTTTGCAATGTGTTTATCTAATTATTACTTATTTATTAGTTTCAGCAGAAGTATTTAATTAATTAGCATCTGATGCAAAGCTAAAAGTAAATACCAGCACGTAAATGATGCTATTGAAAAGGTACAAATTTTATTGGTCCTAGTACCGGCAAATGCAGTTAACCTTATTGATTTAGTGGAGTACATTAAAATAACATAATAAAAACTATTTTACCGCAGGGCACTATAATCTGACCACTGTGTCTGCTATTTTGCCTTCAAAACTTAAATGCATACCCCAACATCGAACATATTGATTCTTTTAAATAGTCATCCTCTAATAAATATGACATTATCACTCCAAGTTGAGGTAGTTGTGTTAGGTGATTAGAGAGTAGGAATGTAATCAGAGGAAGTACTTTGAAAGATCATCTTTCTTTATTCTCTTCCTTTGAAGCACACAGAGAGGGGAGCTCTGCCAGAGCAATAACTGCTGAACTGGCTGTTACATAATCTGTGCTAAACGATGAAGTACTGATACTTCAAAAGTGATCATCTATCCCTTTAAATATGGAGGATGTCAGTACACATATACATTCGATCGCTATAGCTGAGCTGATTCTTAGAGCTAATTTGAAAGGGAATTTTAAAAGTATATAAGAAAATGTCTTTAAGCATTACCTAGTAAATCCCTGAACACATATTTTCATTATTCCATACGTGGCAGACAAAATACCAGGAACCAAGTAAACAAAGATAAATTAGAGGTGATTCCAGTCAGAGTCAAAAGCTAAAGCACTTATTTTGACATCATGGGCATCAATTGTTACCTACTCACACTCACATAGATCTCAGAAAGAAAAGAAAAAATTAAAGCCAAAATAGACTGGCAGGTCTAATATAAGCTTCCAGTAGTTTCCACCCATGAGGGCTTCCCCCCCGAGTTTCAACACTGTTGCAATGGAATACAAAACCACAAGCCACTGTTGGAAATGATAAAATATGATCATATTCTAATAATATATTTTAAAACAAAATGTACTTAATCCAGCTATTAAAAGGCATAACTTAAACAGAAGGAACATAAAGCTTAAACAAAGCAGGAGACAGCTGTCCAGAAATTATCAATTGCTAAAGCACACAGATTGTGATTAAATTTTAATGCAGCTTTTAAGCAAAGATTTTGCTTATCAGAGAGAAAGAATCCCACAGAAAATATTGTTATTGATTTCATCATTTTAGATGTAACTGATCCTTTAAGTAATTTTTCTTGCTTTCAATACTACTTTTTAAAGTGACTGCTTATACTGGGCAAATCATTAGATGGTATGTTCATTTAAAATTCTAAGCCAAATGCATAAATTGTTCTCCAGTGCACTCAAAGTCACATCTGTTGGAAACAAAACACAGCATTCAACCCATTGAATAAAAACAAAACATAACTGTAGAATAGCTGGATAGTCAAATCATGTAAATTAAATGGCATTGAAAATGATATTTTTTATTGATTTTTTTCAGGGAACTCAGTCTTTGGAATTAAAATATATTGATTACCTTTTATGTAACCCAAATTAACAGTAAGGCAATTAGATCTGCTAAAGCATCATAGTAGCTTTAGAGTCAGGAAATAGAGAATAAGAGTATGTCCCATCCCCTTTTTAACAAATAAAATGCTACATTGCCTCTCTGGATGAAAGTACATATAATATTTTATCAATAAATTATTAAAAATGATAAATCATAGTTATACTTTATATTCTATCGAACTATAATAATTCAACCATGTGTGAGATTGCTAAGGTTAATAAAGCAAAGTTAAAAATTGGTTACACATTTCAGAAATAAGTATACATTTAGTTATATAATTATATGACTTCATTTATTAATTTAGCAAGTATATATTGAATGACATCTAAGTGCCAGACCCTAAGCTAGGCACCACTGTGTATGCATACATGTGTATATGTTCTCATAATAAATGAGCCTATATAGACTTGTGTATAAGAAATAAATATTAGGGGCACCTGGGTGGCTCAGTGGTTAAAGCCTCTGCCTTCAGCTCAGGTCATGATCTCAGGGTCCTGAGATCGAGCCCTGCATCGGGCTCTCTGCTTGGCAGGGAGCCTGCTTCCCCCCCCTCTCTCTCTGCCTGCTTCTCTGCCTACTTGTGATCTTTGTCTATCAAATAAATAAATAAAATCTTTAAAAAAAAAAAAAGAAAAGAAATAAATATTAACTCCATCTTTTTTTCCAATGCATATTTTCAAACAGTTTATTAATTAGTCAATCTGAAGTCACCTGAGAGATCTATATAATGTAGTATCGCCTTAAAAGACTGTAAGTTTTCCTCTTTAGAAATACGGGACACATGTTTTAAACCGAATGAGTTTTAATATGGCAAAAACATATGGTCTAAATTTTAATAGCTATTATACTTTGATATTTCTTAAATTCTCATTTTACTACCCTATTTGCCCTTGCAGTTCTTAAGTAAGTACTGTCAATTGATTGGATTAATATTGGTCTGATTGGTCACTGACAACACAGAAGAGCCAAACAGCTAAAACTATTCCTATGTGTCCCAGACATCTGAAGATAGAGATATATACTTACACAAATATAAATGTGAGATAATTGGTTGAATTTTTTACTCTTAACCATGTGATGATGAGTCCAACTGTTAGTAAATCAAAGAACATTGTTTGCATATGCTTATTTGTGTTTTCATCTCACAGAGGTCTAAGAAATAATACAATCTCATATGAGCTTACACAAAGCAAAATAATTTGTCTTCTAAACAAACAATATCTATTTGATTTATCCCTATAGTTAGTATTTTTTGCATGTTTTAAGGTCACTAAAGATCTTTTAATGTGTTGATGATTAACTAAATTTTCACTTCCCAAAAAACCGTGTTGCTTACTTGCTAACCTACATTGATCAAGTCACATGAAACCCTTGGAGGGTCAACACAGACCACAATCCAAAAGCCAGATTGTTTGTTGTTTATTTGTGATAGGAAGGGAACTGGAGAAAAAAATTTTAGTGGTATCTCCAATTGTGAAAAAAAGACAATCTAGTTTAAAATTTATTAAAAAACTAAGTTCTCGGTTAACATCATTTGTCATTGACATGGCTAATTATCACTAGAGATATTAGGTATTTTGTACTTTCTGGTAATTATAGTGATTCATCATGTGCCTTCATTTAATCTTCTACAGGAAGAAATGCTCTTATTTATTTATGTTCTTTAAGAAATGTTCTTATATATTTATGACATGAAATTCTGATGTCAGACCTTTCATGCCATAAATATATACTCAGTTCAATTAGGGACATTTATCACTTATACTAACATTCTTCTAAGTGTCTGAAACATCAAAAATATCTTTATATTCATTGGCAAAATCCAAATTCTGCTTGCCAAAAATCCTTCTGTGAGTTAAATACTGTTGAAAATACCTGTTTACCTAAATTACAGAGAGCTATTAGTCAAATACAGGATCAATTAAGTCTGTTACTTAGATCTGCAAGGACCTCTTATATAACAGTGTCTACTTCAGTGCCTCCGTACTCTGATGGCTGAGTAGAGTATGTGTAATCCCAGGGGTGAAAACAGCTACAAGGCAGGGCACACCAGTTCATTCTCCATGGCCTGGAAACATTCCATCACTTAGAATTCACGTTTAAGGGGCGCCTCGGTGGCTCAGTGGGTTAAGCCACTGCCTTCGGCTCAGGTCATGATCTCAGGGTCCTGGGATCGAGTCCCGCATCGGGCTCTCTGCTCCGCGGGGAGCCTGCTTCCTCCTCTCTCTCTGCCTGCCTCTCTGCCTACTTGTGATCTCTCTCTCTGTCAAATAAATAAAAAAATAAAATATTTAAAAAAAAAAGAATTCACGTTTAAGAAAAAAAAAAAAAAAGAAGAATTTATGTTTTCACAACTGCTTACCTAATCCACTTCTGAAGTAAGAACACCAAAATTCCAGTTTCCACAACAATTCTACAATCAGAAGAAATTCAGACCCCTTATTTCTCCAAAATGAACAGAATCCAGTGTGGTTTCAGTTTTGTTGACCAAGTGTTGAATGTTAAGGAGACAATGAATATTCAAAACAGATCAACAAGTTTACAAATTTAAGTTATTTGGAACATCTCATCTTTCTTGCCTTATCAGAGTTCTTTCAGTATTATTTATTATAAAATTATGTGTTTCTGTATCACTGGTTAAACCTAGGACCCCAATTCCCTTTACCCAAATGCAAAAATGCCTTATTCGTTTCTGCTTTATCCAAGTGAGATAGTCATTTTTACTATCATTTTAATTTAACTTAAGTCATTTTTGCCTTAGATTTATTTAAAACAAATACACAAACACACATTCTGGATGGTAGTGATGAGACACAGACTGAGAGAAGTAGAATTAGATAATTTTTTATTGCTAATTAAAGCCCCAAAATAGAGACCAACTATTCTCTGCTTAAAAGAAAAAAGAAGAGGAAACCTCAGCAGATCACAAATCCTTGTTTTCTGTAGTTCTTGAATTTAATGCTTTATTGAAAAGATGGTGCTTGCTTCAAGTTCTCTGTGAGTGTGCTATTTGTGGAAGTAAAAACGAGGTATTGTTTTCTGTCTTCCAACACAATCAACCTATCCAGGATGAATCACACCACATGATCACATGGCCCTCTTGAGCTCAAGGATGAAAGTGTGGGAGATAAAATGAAAGGACGTGGGGGTAGCATCATTCAACTTTCCTCCCCTTCCTGGCCATTGTATCTTTCTCTTGAGCTGATTTTCATTATATTTCATTACACAAGCTCTATAAGTTGAAGCCCATATCATTTGATGAGGCTTTGCTAACAGTAATAATGTCGAACACTCTGGAATAGCATTTATGTGTTATATGCTGTACTGGTACTAATTCATTTTATCCTCAAAACTTACAAATTGTTCTATTATTATTTCACTCCCATTTCTGGAAAGCAAACCATGTGCCTGCATTCAGCATGTGATGTTTCCAATTTCAAATTACATGGTTAGTTCTCAAGGGGTGAAAGTTATGAGAAGCAGCAGAGTAGACTTCTGAGCATGAACTTGGGAATTAGACATATTTGTGTGAGAATCTTTATGCCATTGCCTGCAGCAACTCATTTATCCTTCCTGTGTCTCAACTACCTCCTATAGGAAATGGGCAGAAAAATATCTTCCGAGATTATTGAGAGAATTTAATGAGGTAGTATACTGAAAGTGCTTGGCACTGTTTCTATTGTGGGGTTAAGTACTGAATATTATTAATAAACAGGATAGCATGAAATGGCAAAACTAAATTACATTCTGTGTTTTATCCTAACCCTTATCACATTTCCAAATTTTTTTCATTCATGGGGGATTACCTACTAGGAGAAATGAAACTGATAGTGTGAAAAGAAGTCACACCCTTCAGAGTGGCCCAGAGCAAAACTAGAATACCATCAGAGCTTAAGAAATTAACATACAGACGTGTTGCAGTTTTCAAGCTGTTTGGAGTTTAACATTTCCCCAGTGACATTAGTGCAATTGTTCAGCCAAGAGTTTTAATACATTTTCTGTTGTTTTTCTTCTATTTTTCCTCTTTTCTTTTTTCTCTTTTCCTTTTCCTTTTCTTCCTTTTCTTTTGTTGTTGTTGTTGTTGTTGTTGGAATGTGGCATTACCTTTCCTCTCATTGTGAAGACTTCCATTTGGAAAGCTTGTGGAGATCTTTTTCACCAATCCTTTTATGCCTTTTAGATTTAGGAAGTTCTCTTTTTCAAACTCTGCCCAAGATCCATTACTTTGCAGTTTTACCACAAACTATTTTAAGAGTTAGTAATATTTTTGTGTGTCTTTCAGGAAAGATTTGAGTGGGTATAATTGTGCAGTGTTTTTTTGTTTTTTGTTTTGGTTGCTAGGACCTTAATCTTTTTCTCCTTCCCTTGTTACAAAGATTATAGAAAAACAGCAGGTCTGAGCTTTTAAATAGGATTGAATGCATCTTTGAAAGTTAATACTTTATATTGTGCTAAATGATAGTGCTCTTTAAAACTGGATGTGTTATGTTGTAAAGAAGGTTAAATACAAAGAATCAAGATTTTAGGAATCCCAGGGTCTTGTTACATTAATCTCAAGTCAGATATGGTTTTATGAGAGGGCACAGTAGTTTAATGGGCATTTATTGATTTAAATTAAATTATAACTTTGGAGACAGTAACTTACAAACTTAAAACAGTCATATGATATTATGAATTACATCTTATGCACATTAAGAGATCTTAAGGCAAGGAAACCAAAGATAGAAAATATTGGTTCACATTTCAAACCACAATAAGTGTGAATATAGCCTCAATTTAATAAAAATGTATAATGCAACTTTCCTTGGGTTAAATGTCTTACAATTGCTCTTGGAATGGGCACTTGTTTTCCCATTATTGGTCACTTTAATTGACTTACATTCTAGTTTTCTCATTTAAAGATCACTTTATAGTATTGTGTGCTCTTCATCTGAGTGGTATGTTCTACTCCTGCCTGGTCCAACAACACAACAGTTTACGTATTTCTGAATTTGATCCGAAAACTGATTTAAAAATCCATATGGACAATCCAATTTATCTGAAAATATATACACACAAGTCTGCTCGGAGGTGGCTAAAATAAAATAAATTTCATTTTAGGAGACAGGAAGGAAACCAAGACAAGAAAGTGAAGATTCTGAAGTAAATGGGTACTTGCTTTGACCAAGATCGAAACCCACCTCTCCCCAGAGAATATTAGAAGAGGGCATGGAAGACAAGCATTGGAAAAGTAGAATGGTTGTGCTTTTCTTTCTGGTGAACTGCATTAAAAATTCAGCAAAAGGGGGGATCAGTTTACATTACTCTTCTTGTTTAGCATGTATCGACTGACAGGTGCTGTAAACATACATAGACAAACATGGTCCTATGCTAGCAGTGCTCCAGTGACTGAGGGAAGACAGTATTTAATCTCCCAAAGTGATCACACTGAGGACTTTGCAGACACACTATGCTGAGATTGAAGAAGAGGCCATAAATACTCTATTTCCCATAAAATGACAGGAGCTTCCTTTCCACTTTGATTCTCAAAAAAAATCCATCTGGAGAGATGGTGTTGTTCTGGCACGAAGTTACTAAGTTAGAGCAATCCTCTTTTGATTCCGAGCACTTGACTGTAACCCTTGCAGAAAGAACCCAAGAGGCACCTCGGTCTTCTGCATGTTTTGCTTTGCTGGAGGTAAAACCACCAATCCGCATGCCTTTGATTTCTCTAAGGGTAGAACCTCAGCAACCAAGGAGAGAGAACTGACCTTGGCTTCGAGATCAGAATCAGTATTTAAAACATTGACTCATTCGTGTTTTAGAGATGTCAGGGTAAATAAATTATAACTGTTTATATTGAAGACTAAGAGGCTCCTTTTCCTACACTATAGGCAGTGATTTGGCTGAGATTGTATCATTCTGTGATACTACCACAACTACCTTTTTTCTCACTTGAATTGTACTTTTGGCTGTCATTTGCGCTTTTCAATAAAGGTTTACATTAGTGGAAGATATCATAATAGCCTATCTCCTTTTCTTGAGTTGATACACAAATCAAAAAGAAAGGATAAGGCCAAGACTCTCTTTGTCCTTGGAAAAGTATGCCATCTGCATTTAGCTTATGATATTCAGCTGGGAACAAAATTCTAGCATAAGGAAGTCGTTAATACAACCCTCAAGTTACACTGTAAATTCAAAGTACTTTAAATGCCTTATAATAGTCAAAGCCAGTAAAATCGACCCTGTATATTTTTATTTCATCTCTGTTGGATCATATGATATTTAATAATTGGTTCTGGCACCTCGTTGCAAATTATTATAACTTTGAGATTCAACAGTCCTATTGAACATATGGGCAGCACAGCCTCAGAACATATATATGATACAGCCTCACGAGAGGACCTTCTGTCTTGTTTTCCTTAGCTTGGAAGGGTCAGGTAAATTTTGTTTTGTCGTCATGTGCTAAGATTCCTCAATCTCTGTTTTGCAGGGTAAATGCTTAATGGAACTGATTTTTTTCCCCCTTAACTGTGAACACTTCCTTTGCAAAGCCAAAAGAGAAATTCATGCATCTGGGATGCAGTTTACTGGGCTCTTACTAAAGCAGTTATAAAGCTATTCCCGTATCAGTGCACAATTATTCATCAACCCAGAATAGGTTCTATTACTTAGTGCCATATTGTATCCTGGCTTAGTTGCAAACTATGAGAGTTTCTGGAGTCAGGAGACCTTCCCATGGTATTGAAAGCATATGATGATTCTTCATTAATCCTGGGAGAGATGGAAAGTTGGCGATAAATACAGTTGACCCCAAGAAACCTTTCATAGAGTTAGACAATCTCCCTTTAGCATTTCTTTTTTTCTAGCTCTGCTCACAGTAGTACCCTGAGACAATATTAGGAAAAGCATTTCCACATCAACAGCCCTTTAAGGTTATTTTTAATGTTCCTGCTGCTTTGCCTCTATATCTAGCTTGTGTGCCTTGATTTGCTCTTGTATTATTTCCCATTAATTGCCATATTGTTTATTGCCCTATTCAAACATACCATAATATGGGCACAGTGGCAATAATTACATAGTAAGCTGTACTTTTAAAAAAAGATGTCAAGATGGGTAGTGGTGAGTGAGTGGGTGGGGTAGCAGAAAGTTATGATTTATACCTTATGTTGACATTGTGGAACAGAGCTGGTTCAATTTCTCTTGATTTCACTCTTATTGCCTAAAATTAATCTCTCTCTGTCATATAATTATTCATTACCAAGACTATTAAGCTAAAAAGTTCATAGAGATGGGGGCAACGATCAAAGGGATTTTTCAAGCATTTATTTTACTCTTGCCACTGCAATATTACATTTTTAAAATTGACATCTGGGTGGAATGAGAAGTAGCCATATGCAATGTTGATAAGCCTGACTCATTTTAAAAACTCCTGTTTTCCTCAATAATTTTTTTAAGACAAGAAATACTTGTTGTATCTATGCTTGCATGCACGCATATATTTGCTCTAACTTTGCATACAAGACGTTTGGAGGCTCTGGAATAGGATTCTGTCTTTGTCGTACTTAAAAAATCCACCTCTCATTGAGCCATCCTACCCTCCTACACCGCACTGTTCGGGAGAATCTTCTTCACAATAAAGTTGTCAGTTGGTCTAGACAATACCAAGGATCGTCCTAACCCTGGTGAGCAGCAAGTCAGAGTCATGCTTGATCCTGGTTGACAAACTGGAAGTTGAAATCCTTTTTATGTCAGCAGAGTTGAAAATATCTTTTACTGCCGATTCGCTTCTGATCCTGGTCGGCTTGCTTGGCATCTTGTAAGCCAGTAGGTGGAGTGCTTGCTAACAGTAATTGAATATACAGAACTTGAATTTAAAGTAAGTGGAAACCACTTTTCTTGTGATAAACTGCTAAAACCATATTTACACTGAACTCTTTTTATGGATATAATTAGTTGAAAAAAAAAGTTACAAGGGCAGGGTTGAGATGAATGCAGGACGATAGTTACATGGTAGAGCACAGAGAGGCAAGTTGTGCCCAAGAGGATCAACACATCATATGGTGTAAACCCATGTAAAGGGGCACTTTCTCAAACATTCAGCTGAATTTGATTTGGAAAATAGACCTTGGTCCCTCTTTAAAAAAATTTTGTATTTCTTATGTCCAAAGAGGAAACTAGCCTTGATTAGCTGTGTGTGAAAAAGCTTGAGCAACAGAGGATTAATTACATACATGTGTTAATAATAGGCATAGTAAATTCAACATCTTTGGAAAGAAAAGTTGCGAGAGATGCCTCCAAAATAAAGTGTAACTTTCCCATAAGAGTGTCTTGTTTTCCTTCAGAAGAAGGTTTTCAAATGTATTTAAAAGCTGCAGCTTGAGACTTGCTAACTACATCACTCTAAATCTATCTATATCACACCTAAAGATGTTAAAGCAACATTTAGAACTCCAAGGAGAAAACAAGCAACAGAATTTAGAAAGCAGGAACCACATGGAAATAAGAAAAATCTTCAGTCGTTTTTTAAGAATGTGAGTTATATGATGTGAAGTAGATGAAAATGCAAGAGTTTAAAAAAGAATCTCTTGTTCCATATCAGGAAGACTTACAGATCTGATTTCATGGCACGCAAGTACTGAAGATCTCTGTGGCTTGCAAATACCATTTCGTCTAAAAGGACTTCAGAGCAAATAATTGCACAGTATGCAATGACAAACACTACTAAAATAGTGATCACTTCCCCTTTATTTAACTTTTTTATTATAAAAATGTAAACTCTCTTAAATATAACTTCGTGAGGACATTGTTGATTTTTTTCTTTTAAATTGTGTCATCATGTTCTCAGCTCATATTAAATTTTGGACAGATTTGTGTTTCAGATATATGACTTTTTTTTCACTTTGGGTTGGAATTGAGGAATGGAGGGGAAGAGTGAGCACTGCTAACTGAATTAATCAGCCAGAGCTTTATGTGGTAAATAACTCTTTGAAGCATGCAATAAATAGCTTTACTAAACCCAAGCAACTGCTTGCCACTCACTGCCTTTTCAAGCAATATCAATAACAAAATTGAACTCCCTTAGGCCAGAAAAAGGGAGGGGAGAAAAGAATAGTTACTGTTAATTTAAAATAATAAAATAATATGTTTTCTGTTTTTCATCTGAAGGGGAGAAGTACAGTCATTTCCGTCAAACCATGGAATCTGTCTAGCAGATTGAAGTGGCAAACTCTGACCGGAACACAATCTAGATCCCTTAGCCAAGAAAGAGAGCTTTTGGGAAATGTATTTATTATTTGCTTTTGATTGGAGAAGCAGTATGAATATTGGCGTATTCGAGTTCCAAGGCGAATTGTGCAGTTGTGGGCCAGCCTGCGAAATCATTGTAAAGGAGTTCTGTTTAGAAATGAATACCTTTGCCTACATCTTTCTCCATGTTCATTTATTCCTTCAGGTTCTACAAGTATCACTGCATACTTGGCATATTTTTATTCCTCTCGTTTAAAAAAAATTGAGTGCACTTGCTTTTTTTGTTCGTTGTTATTCACTTTACTTTGTTTTGTTTGCTTCACTCTGTTACTTCCCCTTAGATGTTGAGTCATGTCATTCTCGGTCAGTGTTCATCCCTTGGTAGTGAGTAGGCAAGAGACTTTCCTGAGAAATAGAAAACGTTAGCCTCTGATCTCACCAGGATTATATTCTCTCTTAATAGAAGCTGTTGATAGATCTTGAACAGCTCCACACTTGGGGTGTTGACTTGTAGAATGAAATCCTCTGCACACAAGCACAGCAAAATATTTTGGTGAAAAGTAATTATCAGAAAGAGTGACACTAGTAAATTAGTTAACTACATTTCAGCATGAAGCTTGAGTTACCCCTGCCCATTCTTGTTCCAGACCCATCTGAAATCAGCAATTCAGCTTAATGATGTCACAACATTTGCCAGGCTGTGGGTACTGAAGAGAAGACACGGGATTGCTCCCACTGCCTGAGGTTCCCCTCCTTTCCCTCTACGCAAACAGCCCATCTGTCTCAGTCGCCCAGAAACTGTTATCTTTGCAACATCATTCTATTATTATCGTGGTGGTTTTTTAAAAATCGGTCCTCAACTTTGGATTTTGTTTTGGAAATCAGGTTTTCCAATTCTTTCAGATCTCATTGGCCCATTTAAAATGTTGATAGTAATAGACCCTGGAAGCAGCTCATCTCACTAAGGAGCTCAAATATGATCTATTTCCATTCCACTTACTAGAGGATAACCTTTTGTGAAATACAGATAGCCTACCTTTTTTTTTTTTTAAATCACAACAAAGAATGAAACCCCTCCCAACCTCTAATATTTTTCAAAGTGTGAATTGAAGAGGACTTAGAGACAGATGGGTCTGGATGATCAAGTTACCTGTTATAGCAGCACATCTGCCGGGGCAGTCAATCACCGTGATGGCTCTGACAGGTCGATGGAGCCTGAGCAGGAACGGCTAATGCAGACAGAAGAACGGCTGGGGAAGGGCAGACCTCCTGCCTGTCTCCTGGGTTTGGCTGGTCTGAAAGCTGTACTTGAATTTGCTCTGGTTAAAATTCTGTCTGTCTATTGAGCGATGATATTAGATGAAAGATTTGGGCTCCTAATTTTTTTAAAGCCAACATATTGAACACATATGATTGGGAAGGAGTCGATTAGCACTTTCAAGCTGTCAGTCAATATTTGGTCGTATTTAGGGAATGGGGTGGGGAGTGTGGGGTGAATAAGATTAGGAAACGGAGAGGTAGGAGATAGTTTCAAAACTGCATTTTCCCCTAGAAGTGTCAAAAGGATGAAATGCATTAAGCACTGATTCTGAGATGCCTATTTCTGCGAGCTCAGTGTAATAAAAATTAGCATTGAACAGAACAAAGGCAACTCTAAGAATGTCAAGAAGCAAAATTAATTTATGGAGGCATGCTATTTTATTTTCTTGGTATATTTGCTCCTTTCCTTCCCTCTTCAATCATAAAGTGAATCCTATTTATCCACTCTAATGGATCCAAATATTTGGCATTATCATGTGTTAGGAAACAGGGAGCAAGGGATTCCAAGATTTCACAAACAATTGGAAAACATGTGCTTCAACTGAGTGCAGCACTAATTGTACCATTTTTCTGACACTTGTAAAAATGGAGATGGTGGAAGACAATAGAACCTCAAAATAACGAGATTCCTACTAATGGCTAGTGAATCAGTTGTTGAAATTGGCAGTAAGGCAGTATCAAAAAAAAAAAAAAAAATGAACCCAAAAACCTAATAATCCTAAATCTCAAATAAATACCTTAATGGCAGGTAAAGGCAAGAACTATTAACACCCGTCAACATCTAGAAAGCAAGTTAAATTTATGGTTAGTTAGATTTGTGTATTTATGTGTGTATGTATAGATATTTATTTTTGTATATGCGTGTATATTTTATATTTATGATTAGAATACATATATTTACATATTTATAGTTGAATACATACATTTCTCTGAGAAGTAAAAGAAAAATATCCCATAAGATAAGCATTATTATTACCCCATTGTAGAACTACAGTGAGCAAACATTGCTGGAAAAAGGGCAAAATGTTAATACATGCAGAACTGCTGTTAGTAGCGATTTTCTCCACAATGCCAAACTGATGGGGATTCGTGAAAGAGCCATTAAACAGATGCGTTGCTTTTCAATACATTCCTCAAGTATTTTTGCTCCCTCATCCACATTTTTAGTAAATGATGCTAAATGTTTTCAAAATATTACTATATTGGCTTTTTTTACTTGAATTTTTTAAGTGGACTCATATTTAGCAGCAGATGGTTTGAGATACCAGAACTGAAATGGAGTTAGTTATTTGGGTTCAGACTACAACAAAATCTCATACCTCAGTTTATGGGATAGGAAAGATCAGAGAAATCATCCTTCTGTTAAAAAAAAAAAATCAGAACAAACTCAGAAATAGCACTTTTCCTGAATAAAAATTCCACCATGTTATAGAAATAAATCCACATTTCAATTCTTGCTAATAAAATGTTGAGTCTAAATCTTTTAAAGCTTTTAAGATAGATGAAGTTTTCAGCTGTGTTTTATAGAAAAAAAAATTTGTTCAGAAAACCACTATCTGATGACAGCTTAGATTCTGGTTTAGCTAAAAAAAAATCCTGAAGATAAATACATACTATTAGATAACCCAGAATAACATGCAAACTTCTTGCATTAGCTAAGTGGACATTATCTCACAGAGGCTACACTGTAGTCAATAAATAAAGTGTTTTTTTCTACAGAATGGAGAAATTAAAGTTTTTGATATTTTACTGCCAATAACAAGAGGACTGTGAATTAATTAGGGGCTTTGCCAATCTCACCCCT